>NW_027675269.1:0-22740 GCF_904066995.2 Poecilia reticulata
ACTGTCTCTGATCACACACGCATCTTCCGATTGGCACCAAACTGGATACGTTTGAGCTGTGCTAAATGCTAAAGAGCCCAACGGATTTCAATTGTGAGTTTACTCTACAGCGCCCCTAGATTATCCCATTATCAATATCTCCTCTCTACATCGACCGATCTGCACGAAATTTGTGGTGTGTCCTCAGGGAACAAAGCCGAAGTGAACGATGTGAACTGCCTGGCGGAGGCGCGCCTCAACTGTGCGAAGGTATGCGGTTGCAGTGGGCGGCGGTGCTGGGTCCCCGCGGTGGCTATAGGCCGAGCGGCGCTTGGCTGCTCGGGCCGCTTGAGGCTCCGCGGAGCTTTAATTAGGCCCGAGCAGCTAAGCGCTGCGAGGCCTATTGTAATCGTGCTGTAAATTATTATTAGGCCCGAGCAGCTAGCGCTGCGAGGCCTATTGTAATCGTGCTGTTATTAGGCCGAGCAGTAGCGCTGCGAAGGCCTATTGTAATTGTGCTGTAAATTATTATTAGGCCCGAGCAGCTAAGCGCTGCGAGGCCTATTGTTTTCGTGCTGTAATTATTAGGCCCGAGCAGCTAAGCGCTGCGAAGGCCTATTGTAATCGTGCTGTTTATTATTATATTATGATTCTAACGTAAATAAATTGGCTTTTTGGGGGCTTATCATATTCAAAAATCACCAAACTTACGTTTGGCCTTGAATTCCTGTTTAAAGCCAGTTGCACCAACTCACTAGGTTTGATCCTTGTTGGCCCCTCGACAGGAATCCAGTGTAATTTTGTGGGCGTGGCCTAGTGTCTCAACAGCGCCCACTTGAGATTTTAATAATCAGCCCCAAGCCATTCTTTAACCTAGAATTATGAACTTAGTACACTTGTGTATATTGTCAAGACCTACAACAAAGTCTCTTGGAGCCTGTGAGGAATATAATTATGTTATTACTTAAAGTTGTGTTAATTCACATTAAGATATGTTTTACTGAAAGGAATGTGTTATGTTGTGCTGGTTCACACCAAATAAGGTGTTGTACGAGACATCCTGGCAGGCAAGGGACTCAGCCAGAGTCTCTGTTTGGACAGATAAGAACAACAATCTGACTATGGTCCTCTGAGGGAGCAGATTTAACTTCCACGAGGTCAGCCCAGAATTCTCGGAACTTCCAACAGACACTCAATGTAAACAGAGCCAGAAGCAAGATTCAGAACGCTATTGGTCAGATGGTTTCCAATACACACAGCAGACTGAAAGCGGTATAAATGCTTGAAGCCAGAAGCGAAGACAAGACATTTTGGATTCTGAGACGATGAAATGAGATGATGAAAATGTAATATGTGATTCCGCAGATGTGCATTAAATGTCTTCCTGGTTGTCAGTGAGCGGAGAGAATGGAGTTGTGCACTGCAAAAGTCCCCTTTCAAAAACAGAAAAAAAAGTACAAAATAAGGTACAATTTTCTTAAAATAAGAAAATTATCTGCCAACAGAACAAGAAAATTTATCTTGTCAAGATTTCTAAAACAAGAAAAAATATCTAACCAAGATAAACCTACAATATCTTAAAATTAGTGTATTTTTACTTAAAACAAGCCAATTTTACTTATACGAGTAAGATATATTATCTTATTTAAGAAAAATTATCTCAAGTAAAGAAATGTTACTCGACACTGAATTTCTTGAAATAGCGTAAAATTTTCTTATTTGAAGAAAAATATCTATGTATTAAGAAAATAAATCTCATATATTCTATTTGTATTAGTAAAATAAAACAAACCACGTTTTAGGGTCTAATCAGTGTCATGATGAATCAGTATCATAAATTTCTTACCTCAAGAATGTGAAGGACGCCGTCACTTGCATTTCCCAAAGTTTCTTGTAGATGGTGCAATACGTGATTGACGATGTGTCTGGCATAGGCTTCACCATGGCAACAGTTTGGTTTACTTGAAAAATAAAACAAGTCTTATTTTAGTTCATGTGCTCAATTACAATATTACATGAATTCAAGATGGCAAGAAAGTTATTTTAATTAAATCAAACAAGGACTACTTAATTCACTAATTAAAAATAGTGTTTAAATATCCTGGTAACAGTGTGGAATATCTAACCTTGTAGACTCATTGCATTTAAGTTTTTAAATTACAGCACATAAAACACCCTCAAAGTTAATGAAATACTAGGCGGAATTGCCCTTTAACCATTTCCCGAATCAGAAGCTATATGAAAAGCCACCTTAGCTATGTTAAAAACGGAAGCTACCAAGAACTCGTGTCGATATTATTTTAAGCCACAGCTATTGTGGTTAATAACTGTTCAAAGCTCATATTATAAGAGCGGCTCTTTAACCGCGGATGAAAATTGGCATATCACGAGACATGCTAACTAGCTTCAGTTAGCTTATCTTAGAAAGACAGACAACTTTAAACTTACCTCTGAGTACAGCACCTGTAGGGTCATACACGTAAAAAAGTCCTCCATCTTCATCCATGTCCAACCGAGATTAGAAAATTTGCCAAAAGAAAATCTTATAAAGTACAGTAGATAAAAGCTTATTAGGCTGTTACAACTGAATTAACCGTTAATGAGGGCAGTTAAATGATCTCTGGCGTTGCCGTTAGTGATGTGCGGATTGATACTGAAATATCGATTCTTTCGATACCAGAACTTAATTCTTTAAAATCTATTGTCAGATCCAAGGATCAATACTTTCAACACTTTAGTAATTGAGATAATGTAGATTAACAAGAGCAAGTTAGAAAGTAACAAATTATTGAGATCTTGCCTAAATGAACGTTGTTAATGGGAACTACTTTTCTTCCGCCTGGTAAGTATGTAATGTGTAAGGACGTAATGCCCAAGCGCAGCGTGCTGCTGACGCTCACTCACTCAGAAATGGACATGTTGACAGATTATAAAAAAGTGACATGGAGCTATTTCAGCTGCCATTTTATAGTAGTTTTAATAATTAAACAATGATGTACACTGCTAAAAAAAATAAAGGGACACTTAGACACTTAAGTGAACACTTAAGTGTTCCCTTTATTTTTTTGAGCAGACTATTTAGTAGGGTTATTACTTTACTAATTTTCTTTTTTTAGTTTGCAACTCCATTTTCACATGTTTGTATATTTCTGCTGAGTTAAAATAGCTTATAGTAAACAAGATTGTTGTCTCAATGTACTTCTGAGTTTAAATGAGTGCATCAGAGTACATTGTGTTCTTTTATGAAGCCAAGATATGGATTACATTTATTTTTTATTTAATTAGAAACAAACTAACTGTCTTTGCACAAAGTATGGGATCTGTATTGCCAATACCAGCTTAAATTTTACTCGGTATTGGATCGGAAAGAAAATCTGTTGTATCGAACATTAATACTATCTCACTGACATTTTTGGCGCTTTCCCATTTGGATTGTATGATGTCATAAAAGGGGTTACAACATGATGAATAAAATATTGTTCAAACTAATATTAGTAACTTATAAAGTAAGAATTTGAAATATAACCAAAAGTTAAAATATTTATCATGACATTGAGCTAATCAATATTGTTGATTCTAATCTCATTGTGTGGAATACTAGCCATTTCAAATCACACATCAATAGACATTTCATGACAAGTCAGTAAGAGGTCCCACATCTTGCATCAGAAGATCACTTTAAGGTCCACAGCAGATGGAAACATGCCAAGAATTATCTTGATATATAAACTGATATTGTCTCTGAAAATGTTGTGTTAAATGTCAACCATTTAAATATTAAATTATAATTTCCAGTACACTCTGCCAACTTATACAAGAATATAAGTTCATGTTTTTTTTTTCATTGACAATAACACAAAGGATTCTATTTGGACACAGTCTGTTTTAATTATCTGAATACATTTCATTAAGTATGTGATTTCGCTTTCTGTGCTTGAAATAAGAAATTTTTACTTATATAAATAAGTTCTAGACTTGAAGTTTGATAGGTAAATATTGATATTCTAGATTCTAGCACATATTTACTCATATAAGTAATATTTCTTAATATTAAGCTTTTATATCTTACTGAGATAATTAAGTACAAAACACTTAAATAAGAAAATATTCTAACATAAATCCCTCTTGGTGAGAAAATTATCTTGTCAGAAAGAAAACAAGAAAATCTCCTTAATTTAAGATATTTAATCTTACTAAGATTTTAGTTTTTGCAGTGTGTATCGTCTCTTAATTCATGAGTTTAGCACCTTTGAATTCCTCCATAAAGTGGTGACACCCGACGTGCCGATTGAGCCGATTCAAGTTAGGGAGGATGGAAGGTGACTCTTCGGACTGGCTGCAGAACAGAACCGCGGGCCCAGACACAAAAGAGGTGAGAATTTATCTCTTATCTCTTACTTATTAATTGTAGAGCGGTTTCCTGTCTGCTGCCGGTTTGAAGAGCAAAAAAGAAATGAAGTTCTTTCCTGCTCATTGACAACAGAACCTTGCGCAAGGTGGGGTTGTCACAAAACGTTAGACTCATAGGTATCTAGTACATTTTGGAAACACAGACAACCTAAAAATAAGCACCTTAGTCAGTCTGGCACCGCCCGTTTGGCGATGGTAACATTTAGGAATTTTATTCCGCGTTATAAGTTACCACATATCAGCAAGCCTGGTGCAGCTCTTCTGAGCAGGCACTTTCGCGAGCTGACTAATTAATAATATATCACGATTTGTTAGATACGGCAGGAGGCCGTGAGTTAATAGTATGGCAAGAAGCCATGAGTTCAAAAGTACGGCAAGAGGACGTGAGTTTAATATTAAGACAGCTGAATCTGCGAAGAGAGATTGGGATCTCTGTGAAAAGCGCTACAGAAATAATAAGAGGCCAGGAGGGACGTTGTTCTGCTGCGTGAGGGCCATCGTGTCTCTCGGGAGAGAGAGACGGTGAGTTTTCCGTAGCGGAGAAGCGTGTGTGTTTTTTTTTCCCTCCATGGAGTGAAAAAAAGCCTATTTTCCATTCATGACAGAGCGAAAGCCGTTTGGTGGAAGAGAAGCTGTAAAATCCTCCATGTAAGAATGAGTAGGCCTGAAGTTGAAAAATGAGAAATGAGAAGTTAAAGTGAATAAACTAGAGTTTTATAGATTATTTTGTGAGTTAAACTGCAGTGATTGTTCTTTAATTTTTGTTTGAGATTTTGGTGAGGAGTTAAGTATTTCTGTTAGCTAATTTAAGTTCTAATCTAATTAAATGTGTGCACACAAAAATTGGACAGTGGCTGGATCACAAGCAAACTACATTTTATATACCTTCATAAACGAGCATGCTAACAAATTGAGCTCATATTAACTAGTTCCCCGGGAAGAATGGAAGGAAGGGAGAAATAAAAATAATTAATAAATAAATGAATAAATGGCCTAAGCTGCAGTGAATCTGAGATATCTGAGTTAACTCAAATAAACAAAACTTGAAGTAATGATTTAATAAATTGTTCAAAAAGGAAAAATTTTCAATAATGTACACGTACAAATTAGGGAATGAATTAAACTTCCATGAGACTAAATTATGTGGATGTGTGTGAGATTAGGCCTATGTGAATGATGTGGATATGTGTGTGATGGGTGTATATTGAATATATGTATGAAAATATGTATGTCTGGATGAGTGTTTGATGAAATGTGGCTGCATATGATGGGGCAGTTTAAGTTTGCATGTTTTGACTCTAAGCACTAAGAGCTTCGCTTGACATATATCAGCAGAACAGGTTGAGTGTGTGAACGCCTGCAGTTAGTGTGTGATGCATGAATATGGTAGACATGTGCATGCTTTGGCTTGGCTGCATGAATAGCGGGTTGTGAGACTCAACTATCTCCATGAAGGGTTAACTTAAGCAGAGCATAGTTAGGACAGGCAACGCATATACAAACTAAGACAGAAATGCACTGCCTCGCTCTGTCTCCATCTCAGGAATAAAAATAAGGCAGCCTGAGAGCAGCCGACGATTGGAATTTTTGCTCGCTCTCTTGCTGGAGCGTGTGCCATAACCTTACACACACACACACACACACACACACACACACACACACACACACGCACACACACACACACACACCCTGCCACGACCATGATTATATGTGAAGCAGTGGGATGAGTGTGAGCGAGATTATTTATGATATTGTTTCCATGTCGTCTGTCTAAGTGTTGATTTGTTGTCATAAGTACACACTTACACTTACAAATACAAATACCCTTACAAATATCTGTACAAACCTGTATAGTTGGTTATATTGCTGAGGTACAATTTCACTTTGACGGATCCACATGAAACTACAATTTTAAATATGTTTCAAGCCTTTAGTCATCCACACAGGCCTGATTTCGCAGTACTCAAAAGTCCGGACTGTAGAGCAGGTTGGCAGCACACCTTTAAGATTCTGCAATTGATCATTTCAAACCTATATGAGTACTGGGTCGACAGAGTCAATGTGTGGATCTAAATTGTTTCCTATTTCAATAATTATTATCAAGGTTTTGGGGAAAATGGGCATAAAGCGTATGAAATGTGAAAGAATGTGTTGTATATTGAGCTGTATATTGAGCAAAGAGAATTATTTTATTTTTAAGATTTATGATCATGAGACCCAAATGTGTACATTTATATTTTCGCATTTTGGATGAGTCGAAAGTGTTGTTATGTTGAGTTAATTGTCATGTGAAAGTGTAATGTGTCTTATGAATTGTGTTTCAGTCTCTGCGCCTCTACGTCACACGAGGCAACAGGCCAGCAGCTGCACACAGGACGCAGCTCAGGCAGAGAGAGAAAAGCAGAGAAAGCAGGAAGGGGGCTTAGCTCCAGCTGCAACATGGGTGATCCAAAGGAAAACAGGGCCCTCACCTACCCATTCAGTTTGAGTGAATCGGAATATAGATTCTTAATTATAAGAAATACAATCAACAATTTAAAACAACTAACTGGCAAATGACTGTTGATTACGTAGAAATTAGTTAATGGAACAGCATACACTATTAGGAATTTGTTGCTCATGATTACCATTACTCATTAATATACACAGGAAACACAGTGAATTATTGAGGAATTGAAGGGTGGCTACTCTCAAATATATAAGTAAGGGAAATAATACACAGAGACGTAGTTGTTGCTGCTAGGCCATAGACTGCCAAGAGATTTATTACCCCCACGGAATCAGTTTTGTCAGTTCAACACATAAAATCTTACATACCAAAAAATCTGTCCTAAGCCTCAAATTCAACAGTCTTTTTCAACCAATAGGGAAAAGGTGCTGTTTCTGCCAACAGACTCTCAGCTTGTTTTTCTACAGCGTTTGTTGGCCGACCTTTAATACGAGTCCAAATAAGGACATAAGACCTCATGATTTCAACAGACCTAGTCATCTGCTCCTTCTCAGAAGTACCAAATAGACCAACTGTTGATGCTATCCGTCGAGACCGCATTCCTTCCAAGTCCATCTGTGCACTTTGTGCACAGTTGGAGGGAAGGGGGTTGGTTCAGTTTGAACTGGAGAATTGCCAAGAGTCCTTTCGCAAAAACAACCCCTTAGATGGTATTTCAGCACCAACATAATCAGTGCAATAATAGCTAATAATAGGTTATGGAAAACATATTCTGGATAGAAAATAAGACTTTCTGTAATAAACTACTTACTGCTTTTTAAATTATAGTTAATATGGGGGTGAATTGTTTTGTTATGGAGACTTCTGCAGTTGGAACATTAAGACACGGACAAAGCAACAATTATAATTGATCAAAATTAAGTGTGGCAGTGAATAAAATTTAATAAAACAATTAATTGATCACAGGTGGAATACAACAACTCAAATAGTTACAATATTACTCACTAAGAGATGGAACTGTTGGCCATGATAGAGTTGCATATGGCAACTTTGACAACTTTGCACTGGAGGAAAAGTGCCTATAAAGCTGCTGACTGGTGACGTTGGCTCCTCACAGCATGTTAACATGGAGAACCAAACTCCTCTCCACAGCAGAAACCTGCGTGGACCATGGAGCACTGGCACAACGCCTGCTCAAGGAGTGATGCTCAGGCCAGCAACAACAACGGCTGAGCACAGGAAACGGTCTCCACTGGTTGACGACAGCCTTGGACAAAGGAGCAGCAGCACAGAACCATCATGCAACCAAGGCCAACAGACTGTCCATCAGGAAGATCATAAGATGACCAATTAATTACATAAGTCTTCATTACTACCTCTGAACCTTCCTTAACCTTAATTTGGCAATCTGGAAGTTAATCTAATAGATTATCACTTTGATCATTCCAACGATAGAAATGAATTAAAAATAATTATTGAAAGGAAATTAAATCAATTTTACAAGTTAGCATAAATGCTATTTTTATTCTAATATTTTTTTCTCCCAACTAAGGTTGCTGGTTAACACTTTATCTAAATTGTTCTAAACTAAACTAACATATTCCGTCAATTGAAGGTCATGAGTTCTCCCATGATAAAATAATTTATAACACTATACTCTGCTAAACAGGAGACAGATATTGTTCCTTTAGGAGTGAAAGAAAAAGAATGGAGAAATAACTGGATAGTAAAGGAGTCAGATAATTAAAAGCTCAAGTGAACCTAACAAGGATGAAGTTCCTATCTTAGAGCCAGGATTACTTTCAAGGGGGGTCAGCAGGCTAAAGGTTAGACCAAAATATATTTAATTCTAGGAACGGTGTCTCCATAGGGTTTTTACATTAAACAGTTGATGGTAGAGACAAAACAATTGGTAGAAACCCAGCTATATTCAGTCTTCAATATGGCAATACTACATAAACATCATACTCAAAACAATGCTGAGACACATAAATCGGAAATTGGTTTGAAAATTCATAAATTTATTTGAGCTCTGCAGTAGGTGTTTCATTTGTACCCTTTCATCAACAGACGGAATGTACACTTCAGTTCATTTTTCTCTCTGTATTTTTATTTGAACTCATGTAGAGAACTTGAAATTTGACTCTAAGGTTAAAATATTATGGGTTTCTGTTTGATTGGTCATAAATTGTTTCTGTCACTATGGATAAGTTGTATCTGGCATCAATCTGATTTTGCTATATTGTCAATTACAAACATTTTGTCAGCATTACATTATGGAGAAGAAATGTTTAATATTCTGACCAGGACAACAGATTCAGCCTTAGTATAACAGAGTGAAGACAGGACCAGGGTTTGATTGCATGCTTTGTCTAATCAAAAGCATTAATTGTTTCTGCTTTTAGATCTGTACTTTTAGAAGCTGTAAATCTGTCCTATTCTAGCCACCTTCTCCTGATGGAAGACACCTAAATATCTCCAAAACAGGAGGAGTGAAATCTGGAGAGACGGTATGATGAAACACAAAGTGAAATATGGATAATGTTAATTCTTGATTTAGGTCATCTGAACTGCAGGGTCCTAGAACAGATCTCTCCTGATGTTTGCTATTGAACCTATGCTATTGGACCGAACAAACGTTGGAGTCACTTCTAACACACAGTGTACATTTAATATTATGACAGTTCTTCTTCAAATAGAAGAATTTTTAGTAAATGGGTTGGCAATTAGGTAAGATTACTCTAGTGGAATTAATTTAAAGTTCTCAAGGTAATGTAATTTTAATTCACAAGCACCTTTTCAGCACAAAAGCAAATCCAGAGAGTTTAAGAAGGGTTAACATTTTCTAAGCTGGGGAGGCAAAACATTTCACAGAGGAACGAAATTCAACAAGCTTGCTGAGAGACTAGGTTGAAATTTAAGAAGTAAACTTAAGTTAAAGCTTCTTTTACCTATGGCATAAAATCTACCATGACAACTGAAAGTTAGAGACTATGTAAAAGAGTCAAATGTAGAATAAAACTGCAACAATCTTATTTAATTCCAAATCACGAACCAGTTAAAATTAAATCAATGGGCTTGACATAAGACCTGTATGCGATCTAATAGGAAACAAACTGCTGACAGGCTGAAGTACAACTTTTAAGACAAATTCCTTATATGGCCTTTAATAAATAAATGGACATATTATATTCTAAATGAGTAGCATAGTGTTGAATTGAAGGAGGAATCAGGAGAAGAGATTTTATGACAGTTATGTTATAAGATGTTCAGGGAAAAGTTTCATCACATTTGTAAACTACTTTGAGATCTATCAATAATTGACAGTTGTGGCACTAAAGATAACCTAAATAGTTGATGGATATTGATTAGGACACTTCAATTGATAATTTCCTTTTCCATGGTGGGGTAGTTATGGTCATAGGAGGTATTTTCACAATTTATACCTAGCCATTACATAAGCACTGTGTGTAGAGATGACTCCTGTGATAATGTGAATAATTAAGCTTCACAGCGCTGGATTGAACTAAAGGTATCCAGCATATCTGACCAAACTATGCTTCTACATACATACAAACAACTTAAAGGTTTCTATATCCTTTGAGAGAAGATGGAGGTCTTCCAGAGGAGAAGGGGGTTTCTGATTCCATCTCTTTTTACCTTTGCTTTCTTCCTTGTTCTTTTTCTTGCATGAAAACCCTGATCAATAAATTTAAATAATCCCGAATGTGGTGGGATGGTGTTTCACCCTGCCCCACGCTTTGCGTCGAGTGTGGCCAGAGGCGCGCCACTGATTGGTGGCTGGTGCAGATGCTTTTAAAGCTGGGAAAGTCGCTGCGAAGTGTGGGTGCACTGCAAAAACTAAAATCTTAGTAAGATTAAATATCTTAAATTAAGGAGATTTTTCTTGTTTTCTTTCTGACAAGATAATTTTTCTCACCAAGAGGGATTTATGTTAGAATATTTTTCTTATTTTAAGTGTTTTTGTACTTAATTATCTCAGTAAGATATAAAAGCTTAATATTAAGAAAATATTACTTATTATGAGTAAATATGTGCTAGAATCTAGAATATCAATATTTACCTATCAAACTTCAAGTCTAGAACTTATTTTATATAAGTAAAAATTTCTTATTTCAAGCACAGAAAGCGAAATCACATACTTAATGAAATGTATTCAGATAATTAAAACAGACTGTGTCCAAATAGAATCCTTTGTGTTATTGTCAATGAAAAAAAAAACATGAACTTATATTCTTGTATAAGTTGGCAGAGTGTACTGGAAATTATAATTTAATATTTAAACGGTTGACATTTAACACAACAATTTCAGAGACAATATCAGTTTATATATCAAGATAATTCTTGGCATGTTTCCGTCTGCTGTGGACCTTAATCTGATCTTCTTGATGCAAGATGTGGGACCTCTTACTGACATGTCATGAAATTTCTATTGATGTGTGATTTGAAATGGCTGGTATTCCACACAATGAGATTAGAATCAACAATATTGATTAGCTCAATGTCATGATAAATATTTTAACTTTTGGTTTATAAAGTAAGAATTTGAAATATAAGTTACTAATATTAGTTTGAACAATATTTTATTCATCATGTTTGTAACCCCTTTTATGACATCATACAATCCAAATGGGAAAGCGCCCAAAATGTCAGTGAGATAGTATTAATGTTCGATACAACAGATTTTCTTTCCGATCCAATACCGAGTAAACTTTAAGCTGGTATTGGCAATACAGATCCCATACTTGTGCAAAGACAGTTAGTTTGTTTCTTAATTAAATAAAAAATAAATGTAATCCATATCTTGGCTTCATAAAAAGAACACAATGCACTCTGATGCACTCATTTTAAACTCAGAAGTATATTGAGAACAATCTCGTTTACTATAAGCTATTTAACTCAGCAGAAATATACAAAACATGTGAAAATGGAGTTGCAAACTAAAAAAAACAAAATTAGTAAAGTAATAACCCTACTAAATAGACTGCTCAAAAAAATAAAGGGAACGTGTTCACTTAAGTGTCTAAGTGTTCCCTTTATTTTTTTTTAGCAGTGTACATCATTGTTTAATTATTAAAACTACTATAAAATGGCAGCTGAAATAGCTCCGTGTCACTTTTTTTTATAATCTGTCAACATGTCCATTTCTGAGTGAGTGAGCGTCAGCAGCACGCTGCGCTTGGGCATTACGTCCTTACACATTACATACTTACCAGGCGGAAGAAAAAGTAGTTCCCATTAACAACGTTTCATTTAGGCAAGATCTCAATAATTTTGTTACTTTCTAACTTGCTCTTGGTAATCTACATTATCTCAAATTACTAAAGTGTTGAAAGTATTGATCCTTGGATCTGAAAATAGATTTTAAAGAATTAAGTTCTGGTATCGAAAGAATCGATATTTCAGTATCAATCCGCACATCACTAACGGCAACGCCAGAGATCATTTAACTGCCCTCATTAACGGTTAATTCAGTTGTAACAGCCTAACTAAGCTTTTATCTACTGTACTTTTATAAGATTTTCTTTTGGCAAATTTCTAATCTCGGTTGGACATGGATGAAGATGGAGGACATTTTACGTGTATAGACCCTACAGCTGCTGTACTCAGAGGTAAGTTTAAAGTTGTCTGTCTTTCTAAGATAAGCTAACTGAAGCTAGTTAGCATGTCGTGATATGCCAATTTTCATCCGCGGTTAAAGAGCCGCTCTTGTGAATATGAGCTTTGAACAGTTATTAACCACAATAGCTGTGGCTTAAAAATAATATCGACACGGGTTCATGGTAGCTTCCGTTTTTTAACATGGCTAAGGTGGCTTCTCATTCCTAGCTTCTGATTCGGGAAATGGTTAAAGGGTAATTCCGCCTAGTATTTCACTAACTTTGAGGGTGTTTTATGTGCTGTAATTAAAAAACTTAAATGCAATGAGTCTACAAGGTTAGATATTCCACACTGTTACCAGGATATTTTAAACACTATTTTTAATTAGTGAATTTAAGTAGTCCTTGTTTGATTTAATTAAAATAACTTTCTTGCCATCTTGAATTCATGTAATATTGTAATTGAGCACATGAACTAAAATAAGACTTGTTTTATTTTTCAAGTAAACCAAACTGTTGCCATGGTGAAGCCTATGCCAGACACGTCTCCAATCACGTATTGCACCATCTACAAGAAACTTTGGGAAATGCAAGTGACGGCATCCTTCACATTCTTGAGGTAAGAAATTTATGATACTGATTCATCATTACACTGATTAGTCCCTAAAACGTGGTTGTTTTGTGATTGTTTTCTGTCTGTGCTCCCATTAGCAGATGACCCAACAACTTCAATCAAGACCACTTTTCAGCTCTGTGGTGATCGTGAAACCAACTTTCTACTGGCCATTGGAACCATGCCTGCCCTGATCTTCTGAAAGGAGGACATCACAGCTACTACACCTTTCAGCATCCGTGTGTGTGGCCACTCCTCTCTGTGCTGCTGACAGATGTCTTGAGAACAGCGTCTGTAACTGAGGCAAGACTTCCACATATAAAAGGCTATGGCTTATTGGAAGAAGTTCCAAGATTTTTTTTTGCTTTGGACAATTTGGTTTGCTTGACTCTTAGGGCATCTTATGAGTGCGGCAGATGTGTCAGATCTTCATTGTTCTGTCATTTTACAGGATTGTTTCAGAATCAGATGCCCATCCAGACTTTATTCTGACCAGTAGTCATGTTTTATTGTGCTTATGTGAAACTTAAACGTAATAAATATGTTAAAAGTAATTGAACTCATGTCTTCATTTCAGCAAGCCAATAACATCTCTTGTTCCAGTATTCACAGGATCAATTTTTGTATTTTTGTCTTAGCATAAGAACCTTGAGTAAGGCTATGACAAAATATATATTTTAATCCTATGCAACAATAAAAATAAACTAGATTTAGGTTTATCACTGCAAAAAGTCCCCTTTCAAAAACAAGAAAAAGAAGTACAAAAATAGGGTATAATTTTCTTAAAATAAGAAAAATTATCTGCCAACAGAACAAGAAAATTTATCTCGTCAAGATTTTCTAAAACAAGAAAAAATATCTGACCAAGATAAACCTACAATATCTTAAAATTAGTGTATTTGTACTTAAAACAAGCCAATTTTACTAATATAACTAGAATATATGAGATTTATTTTCTTAATACATAGAACATTTTCTTCAAATAAGAAATTTTACGCTATTTCAAGAAATTCAGTGTCGAGTAACATTTTCTTTACTTGAGATAATTTTTCTTAAAATAAGTTAATATATCTTACTCGTATAAGTAAAATTGGCTTGTTTTAAGTAAAAATACACTAATTTAAGATATTGTAGGTTTATCTTGGTTAGATATTTTTTCTTGTTTTAGAAAATCTTGACAAGATAAATTTTCTTGTTCTGTTGGCAGATAATTTTTCTTATTTAAGAAATTGAACCTTATTTTTGTACTTTTTTTCTTGTTTTTGAAAGGGACTTTTTGCAGTGTGCCCTTGTTTCCTCCACTGTCTGCACAATTGGCGGCTACATGTTGGCGGTGTTTGATGAGCTCATCTGATGTTGTAAGTGCCATTTTTCTGCTATCCGGGGCTGGGATCGTGGTTGGTTTTGGGTGCTACACCTGTCGTGCGTTTCCGCAGTGCGGCTCTGCTGGCGTTGCCGGCCGCGGCTGGAGGTTGTGGTGGTGTGTGGCTTCTGTCTAGCCCTCGTCTGCTGATCTGCTCCCTCCTGGTGTAGGCTGTGTCTCCATCCCTGGGTAAGCTACCTGCCATTTAGTTCTGGATTATTTTATTTTGTACTTAGCATTAATGGGTTTCTGTTTCAGGCAACTGAGTGTTGGGAGCTGCAGTGCTTTGGACGCTCTGCTGCTTTGTCTTATCACTGTTTGTTCTGGCCGCTCTCCGCTGAGCCTGTTGTGGATTGGGCAGGCTGGTGGGCGGGGCATTACTCCTCTGGCCCCCATAGAAAGGCACTTGGAGAGACGACGACAACTTGTTCCATCATTTGAAGTATTTTCTTTTACCGTTTGTTGAAGTATTCATTTGTTTCTGTTGAGTGCTGTTTCTTTGTGTTGCATGTTCTTTTGTTTTCTTGCTTTATTTTGTTGCATTTGCATGGTTTGCTTGTTTCTTGGAACAACCTCATCTTGTCTGTCACTACTTGTGTGTTCCCTTTTTCTTTGGTTCCGGCGACCAAGTAGTGAGCCCGATGCCTTGGATTTTAAAAGAAGTGTTTTAAAAAGAACTTTTAGAAAATTGTTTAATAAAGTATTGTACACTGTTAAATCTGTGTTCTGGTGTGTCTTGTTACTTTTTTAGAAATATCTCCACCTGCTGGTCACATTTGGCGTTGTTGGCAGGATTCACCATTGAACACAGATTTTTTTGGGGGGGTTTTGTATGCGTGTTTCAGGTTTTAAATTTTTGTGGTTTTATTCATGTATGGTGTGGTAAGACAAAGCAGCAGTAGCTACCCAAAGGAAAACTTACCTGTGGTCTCAAGATTTATTTTTTTTTCCTGTTTCTGTTTTTTTCCTTTTCTTTTGGTAGTCTTCCCCTGCAGGCATGGAGGTGGCACAGCGGCCAGTGGATGGAGTGGGTCGGCAGGAGGCGGCGGCTGGGGGTTTGCCGGGCGCCTCTGCTTCCCCGGCTGTGGCCGGTGGTGTCATGCCTGCTGGCGCTGTGGTTGCTGAGCGGTTGGTGGCTGTGCCCGGGGAACGACGGCGCCCCGTGTTCGGTGGTAGGACTGGCGCTGGGATCAGTGAGTGGATTGATGAGGCCCAATTGTGTGTTCGGGCCCGCCAATTGTCAGTGGTAGACGAGGCTTTCTTTCTCTTCGATTACTTAGAGGGGGAGGCCAGAGAGGAAATAAGGTACCACACCAGTACAGGGAGGAATGACAAAGCTAATGTTGTTCAAGGGAAAACTAGTACTCCCTGAGCTGTTGGGTTACAGCTCAGGTGGGGAAATGGCAGGCTTGCAACTAGCAGCTGCGTCAAAATTGTTGGCATCTCGTAGAGTCTGAGGTTATTATGGGCGGTATCTCTGTGATTTGTTTGGTAGACACTGGGTCCATAGTGTCGACAATCAACGAGAGCTGTTTCTAGGGATATTTTGCATTACTGGGCCGTGATTGCCTTCAGTAATGCCAATGGTTGCGGCTCGGGGCAGCCAATGGTCTTTTCCCCCCATATGTTGGCTAGAGGTGTCAATTTCTGTGGGTGTTCAAGGGAAAATTAGCACTCACTGAGCTGTTGGGTTACAGCTCAGGTGGGGAAATAGCAGGCTCGCAACTGGTGGCCGCGTCAAAGTTGTTGGCATCTCGTAGAGTCTGAGGTTATTATGGGCGGTATCTCTGTGATTTGTCTGGTAGACACTGGGTCCATAGTGTCGACAATCAACGAGAGCTGTTTTTAGGGATATTCTGCATTACTGGGCCGTGATTGCCTTCAGTAATGTCAAAGGTTGCGGCTCGGGGCAGCCTATGGTCTTTCCCTCCCATATGTCGGCTAGAGGTGTCAATTTTTGTGACAGTGTTTCCACATTGTGAGATCCTGGTGGGTGAAGGATCCCACCAATGGGGGTTTCTCTGTTCCTGGCATTTGGCGTATGCGCTGAATTATGTTCATTTTAACAGTCTGCCGTCTATAGTCCTTGGGGTTGAAGTGTGCAGGTTCATCGTCGGGGCGACGATGCAACACCAGGGGTAGAATGTGGTGGGATGGTGTTTCACCCTCCCCCACGCTTTGCGTCGGGTGTGGCGAGAGGCGCGCCACTGATTGGTGGGTGGGGCAGATGCCTTTAAAGCTGGGTAAGTCGCTGCGAGGTGTGTGTGCCCTTGTTTCCTCCACTGTCTGCACAATTGGCGGCTACATGTTGGCGGTGTTTGATGAGCTCGTCTGATGTTGTAAGTGCCATTTTTCTGCTATCCGGGGCTGGGATCGTGGTTGGTTTTTGGGTGCTACACCTGTCGTGCGTTTCCGCAGTGCGGCTCTGCTGGCGTTGCCGGCCGCGGCTGGAGGTTGTGGTGGTGTGTGGCTTCTGTCTAGCCCTCGTCTGCTGATCTGCTCCCTCCTGGTGTAGGCTGTGTCTCCATCCCTGGGTAAGCTACCTGCCATTTAGTTCTGGATTATTTTATTTTGTACTTAGCATTAATGGGTTTTCTGTTTCAGGCAACTGAGTGTTGGGAGCTGCAGTGCTTTGGACGCTCTGCTGCTTTGTCTTATCACTGTTTGTTCTGGCCGCTCTCCGCTGAGCCTGTTGTGGATTGGGCAGGCTGGTGGGCGGGGCATTACTCCTCTGGCCCCCATAGAAAGGCACTTGGAGAGACGACGACAACTTGTTCCATCATTTGAAGTATTTTCTTTTACCGTTTGTTGAAGTATTCATTTGTTTCTGTTGAGTGCTGTTTCTTTGTGTTGCATGTTCTTTTGTTTTCTTGCTTTATTTTATTGCATTTGCATGGTTTGCTTGTTTTCTTGGAACAACCTCATCTTGTCTGTCACTACTTGTGTGTTCCCTTTTCTTTGGTTCCGGCGACCAAGTAGTGAGCCCGATGCCTTGGATTTTAAAAGAAGTGTTTTAAAAAGAACTTTTAGAAAATTGTTTAATAAAGTATTGTACACTGTTAAATCTGTGTTCTGGTGTGTCTTGTTACTTTTTTTTTTAGAGATCTCCACCTGCTGGTCACACATACATAACTCAATTCCATTTAATGTATATTCCCATCAGAACTATGTTTCAGGAACTGCAATCAGGTAGGGCTGTTTGCCCAGGACAATGGCTGAATCTGGGTACTGGCTGAGTGAGTTGAAGCAACAATATCCTTTGAGTTGAGAATTGATAATTCATAATTGTTACATCCTTCATGAAATGTTCCTCAAGGTTGTGATTGTAACTGTGACGTTGTTTTGAAAGTTATTTTATTGATGTGTTTATATTTCTTTTGTTATTTTACGTCTCGATGGAGTCGTGGTTCCTGGGCAACCATGGACTGTGAACAAGCGGACTGTGATAACTGGGGAACTGACACCGTTAGGTTGCAAAGGTGATGTCATTATTATGCATCTAGATGGATAATTTGATTCTGTTGTGACATGATTCGGTTCAACCACATTGGCTATTGTGTGTACTGTTTTCTTTTATCAAATTCCCTTATTGTATTGTCACAGGTTACTCAATTCTGATTTATGATGGTCTTTCGCTGTGTGTTGGTGGGGAGGAATGTTGAGGTGGTAATAATATGACTTGGACAGTATGTTAAATGAAATGTATATGGAAGGTCATCATGCGCAGGTCACATGTGAGTTATTAATAGGACTTTAGAATCCAATAAGGAGCATCAAGGATTCTCCATGCAAGCAATGAAGACCTTTAATTGGAACATGTTGTACTATAAGATACTGCTCAGTTTTCCTGTCTTCTCAGGGCAACCAGAGTGACTGGCGGTTCAGGGACCCTATGTATGTTGGACTCAGAGACTCATGGACATGAGAATTTGTTGGCGCCCTGAACCGGGACAGTGAGAAGGCAGAGTAATAAAATCAAAGAAACATCAAACCGGAACAACAAATTGCATCTGCGACCGAGGACAGGAACTGTACTACACAACGCTGCACCACATCGCTGCTGAGAAGTCAAGCCTTACTACTACTTGGTTCAAACCAAGCCGATTGTCCTATGATGGTGTTTGAGCAGAAATCATTGTGGGTACCATGGTCATTGATTTCATTGGTGCCTGAGGGTGGTTGCCTAGAGGGCCATAGGATAATTTTTTCCCTCGGATGAAAGGATTGTCATAGAGGGTTTTTCGATCCTATATCAATGAAACCTATGACCATGGGAGAGCAATGCCATACGAATTAACTAGAAAATAAGTGTACTTATTTTAGGGGGGAATGTTGAGGAATATAATTATGTTAATAGTTAAAAGTTGTGTTAATTCACATTAAGATATGTTTTACTGAAAAGGAATGTGTTATGTTGTGCTGGTTCAACACCAAATAAGGTGTTGTACGAGACATCCAGGCAGGCAAGGGACTCAGCCAGAGTCTCTGTTTGGACAGATAAGAACTAACAATCTGACTAATGGTCCTCTGAGGGAGCAGATTTAACTTCCACGAGGTCGGCCCAGAATTCTCGGAACTTCCAACACACACTCAATGTAAAACAGAGCCAGAAGCAAGATTCAGAACGCCATTGGTCAGATGGTTTCCAATACACAACAGCAGACTGAAAGCGGTATAAATGCTCGAAGCCAGAAGCAGAAGACAAGACATTTTGGATTCTGAGACGATGAAATGAGATGATGAAAATGTAATATGTGATTCCGCAGATGTGCATTAAATGTCTTCCTGGTTGTCAGTGAGCCGGAGAGAATGGAGTTTGTGTATCGTCTCTTAATTCATGAGTTTAGCACCTTTGAATTCCTCCATAAGCCATGGTCCAAACTCAACAGGAAGTCGGCCATTTTGGATCAAAGCCGCCATTTGCTGTTTTCAGAGACGTCATATTTGATCGAACTCCTCTTACAGCGTTTGACATACAGACTTCAAACTCAGTAAGCAGAGAGTTCAGACATTAAAGGTCTAAAGTTATCACAGGAATTTTGTATTTCAAAGCATATGGGCGTGGCTAAGTGCCAAACTTTGACTATTTGCCATAAAACATCAAAGTGACATAACTTCCACATAAAAGGTCATAGCTGCTTCAGACTTCCTATGTCTCACTACTGACCAACCCTCATTACATTCTCATGGTCAGATGATGACGTAACATTGGCTCCGCCCACTTTTGACTGGAAGTTACCTGTTTCTTCTACTGTATGTCTTATTTTTACTGAGTAATACATATGGAATTAATCTTCTACCACCTGACATAATATGACCTGATGATGAACTGTGATGATGAACTCTGACTCATGGGGGCGTGGCCAACTGGCTGTCCTTCGCCATATGCATAAAATTGTCTCTGAATCAAACACGCATCTTCCGATTGGAACCAAACTGGATACGTTTGACCTGTGTTCAATGCTAAAGAGCCCATCAGGTTTGAATTGTGATTTTACTCTACAGCGCCCCCTAGATTATCCCATCACCAATATCTCCTCTCTACATCGACCGATCTGCACTAAATCTGTGGTGTGTCGCCAGGGAATCATGCGAAAGTCAACGGTGCGAACTGCCAGGCGGACGCGCGCCTCATCTCTGTGAAAGGCTACGCGGTGGCAGCGGGCGGTGGTGCTGGATCCCCCGGTGGCTATAGCCGGAGCGGCGCTTGGCTGCTCGGGCCGCTTGAGGCTCCGCGGAGCTTTAATTAGGCCCGAGCAGCTAAGCGCTGCGAAGGCCTATTGTTTTTCAAATGTTTATTTATTTTTTAGGCCCGAGCAGCTAAGCGCTGCGAAGGTCTATTGTAATCGTGCTGTAAATTTTTATTATTAGGCCCGAGCAGCTAAGCGCTGCAAAGGCCTATTGTTTTTCAAATGTTTATTATTATTTTTAGGCCCGAGCAGCTAAGCGCTGCGAAGGCCTATTGTAATTGTGCTGTTTATTATTAGGCCCGAGCAGCTAAGCGCTGCGAATTAGGCCCGAGCAGCTAAGCGCTGCGAAGGCCTATTGTAATCGTGCTGTAAATTATTAGGCCCGAGCAGCTAAGCGCTGCGAAGGCCTATGTAATCGCGCTGTTTCTTATTATTAGGCCCGAGCAGCTAAGCGCTGCGAATTAGGCCCGAGCAGCTAAGCGCAGCAAAGGCCTATTGTAATCGTGCTGTAAATTATTAGGCCCGAGCAGCTAAGCGCTGCGAAGGCCTTGTGTAATTGTGCTGTAAATTATTATTAGGCCTGAGCAGCTAAGCGCTGCGAATTAGGCCCGAGCAGCTAAGCGCTGCCTTTTGTAAGGCCTATTGTAATCGTGCTGTAAATTATTAGGCCCGAGCAGCTAAGCGCTGCGAAGGCCTATTGTAATCGTGCTGTAAATTATTAGGCCCGAGCAGCTAAGCGCTGCGAATTAGGCCCGAGCAGCTAAGCGCTGCGAAGGCCTATTGTAATCGTGCTGTAAATTATTAGCCCGAGCAGCTAAGCGCTGCGAAGGCCTATTGTAATCGTGCTGTTTCTTATTATTAGGCCCGAGCAGCTAAGCGCTGCGAAGGCCTATTGTAATGTTTATTATTAGGCCCGAGCAGCTAAGCGCTGCGAATTAGGCCCGAGCAGCTAAGCGCTGCGAAGGCCTATTGTAATCGTGCTGTTTATTATTATTAGGCCCGAGCAGCTAAGCGCTGCGAAGGCCTATTGTAATCGTGCTGTAAATTATTAGGCCCGAGCAGCTAAGCGCTGCGAAGGCCTATTGTAATCGTGCTGTTTATTATTAGGCCCGAGCAGCTAAGCGCTGCGAAGGCCTATTGTAATCGTGCTGTAAATTATTAGGCCCGAGCAGCTAAGCGCTGCGAATTAGGCCCGAGCAGCTAAGCGCTGCGAAGGCCTATTGTAATCGTGCTGTTTATTATTATTATTAGGCCCGAGCAGCTAAGCGCTGCGAAGGCCTATTGTAATCGTGCTGTTTATTATGATTCTAACGTAAAATAAATTGGCTTTTTGGGGGCTTTATCATATTCAAAAACTCACCTAACTTGGCGGGCGCATAGAGCCTGGTGAAAATTTACGTATTTTAAGGTCGTCGGAAATATCGCACAAGAAACTGCTCAAGGGCGCCCCCTAGCAACGTTCAAAAGACCCTTTTCTATTCACTTACTTTATCGTACAGACTTGAAATTCGGTACAGTTGTAGAGCTCCCCAAGACCCTCAGAATTTACAATTAATGTCATAGTGCAAGTATCCCAGGAAGTCGGCCATTTTGGATTGAAGTTCCGATTTTGCCCCCATTTTGGCCGTTTACAGACGTCGTATTTGATCGAACTCCTCCTAGGGATATCGATCGATCGGCTTCAAACTCGGTCAGATCGTTCATAAGGCATGGCCGATTCAAAGTTATCAAATTCGTGAGTTTTCGAGCATGCTGAAGGGGTCGTACCAGGGGTCAAAGTTCACCGACTCACCAGAATGTAATAAACTGTTATATCTCTTACAAATAAACTCACAAAGCCACCAAACTTTCTGTGTGTGATCACCTTTGGATGACCTACGACACCCAGTTGTGAAATTTTGAGATTACCTAAGCCACGCCCCCTTAGAACAGGAAGTGTCATGTTTTACTGCGAACGTTCACTATCTGACCCCTTTGACCTAATCAACATGAAACTGTGTCCACAGACAGAAGACATGTTGGTGTGTCAGGGTGTCCAACCCCGTTTGGTTTGGATGCAGCAGGTGGGCGTGGCGGCGTGGCGAAGTGACCTTTAACGCCGTCTCCTTACGTTTGGCCTTGAATTCCACAGTTTAAAGCCCAGCTGCACCAAACTCACTAGGTTTGATCCTTGTGGGCCCCTCGACAGGAATCCAGTGTTATTTTTTGTGGGCGTGGCCTAATGTCTCAACAGCGCCCCCTTGAAGATTTTAAATAATCAGCCCCAAGCCATTCTTTAACCTAGAATTATGAAACTTGGTACACTTGTGTATCGTGTCAGGACCTACAAAAAAGCCTCTTGGAGCCATGGTCCAAACCCAACAGAAAGTCGGCCATTTTGGATTAAATTCGCCATATGCTGTTTTTCACAGACGTCGTATTTGATCGAACTCCTCCTACAGCGTTTGACATACAGACTTCAAACTCAGTCAGCGGAGAGTTCAGACATTAAAGGTCTAAAGTTATCACAGGAATTTTTGTATGTCAAAGCATGTGGGCGTGGCTAAGTGCAAAACTTTGACTATTCGCCATAAAACATCAAAGTGACATAACTTCCACATACAAGGTCACAGCTG
>NW_027675270.1:20000-22763 GCF_904066995.2 Poecilia reticulata
TTTGGGTCTGATAAATGCACGCATCCCCGACCGCCCGCCCCGCGAAGGGAGGCGGCCGGGTCAGCGCTCGTTTGCATGTATTAGCTCTAGAATTGCCACAGTTATCCAAGTAACGGTAGAGCGATCAAGGAACCATAACTGATTTAATGAGCCATTCGCAGTTTCACTGTACCAGCCGTGTGTACTTAGACATGCATGGCTTAATCTTTGAGACAGCATATGCTACTGGCAGGATGAACCAGGTAGACCCCCATTCAACGATGACCGCGGGCCGAGGCCGGTGACGGAAGGTTGCTCCGGTGTCACACCATGTGTGCACTTTATCCGGAGGAGAGCCGCCGACTTCCAGCTCCGACACGCGGCGCATGCATCTCGGGAGAGCGGAGGAACCGAGTGGGGGCGGGCGTCGTCTTGGGCGGAGAACCGCTGCCATGCCTTGCCTGCCTGCCTGCCCCCACAGCGGATCTCCGTAGAGGGCCCCCGCAGCGGCTGTGCCAGCCTCCGGCCATCATTGGATACGGATGCCCCGGTGGTGTCTGTGAGAGATCACACTTTGCCCGGGGAGAGCCGTGGTCCGCAGCGTCCTTCGAGCTGGCACATGTGCGCGGGGGTATGGTTCTGCATATGGGTTTTGAGAAACTCAATGATTCCTGGAGCCACCGCAGCTTCCTGGAGGCCGGTTCCACCCCAAACGATACCTAACTGGAACGACAGTCCTGCTGCGATGGACCAGTGAAAGACGGCTGGGACAGACGGGACGTCTCGGTCTCGCTACCGATGGGACGACCGCGGGCTGGAGCGGGTGGGCCAGGCCCGACTGTCAGTGCCCGGGTCTGGAGGCGAACCTGCAAGGTTGGAGGAACCCTTCGCCGAAGCGCCAGTGCTTGAGAGCACCAGGGCCGGCGGGAGCCTTCATGGCAGGCCACGTGTGCTGTTCGGTCGGTTGTGTGTGTGTAAGTGTGCATGGGAGACATCCACTGGAGCTCCAGGACCTCCAGCGGGACCCGGGCGGACCGGAGTCCGCTCAGAGCACACCGCCTTCGGCCTGGGCCCAGGGTGTCCTTGCCGCTCTGTCCTGCCTTCACAGAGCTCCGGGGCGAGCCAGAGAACCTCCAGGCCGTCGGAAGGACCCAGCAGACTCACCGGCCAAATCTGAGACTGTCGGCCAAGCCCCGGTTCTCCAGAGAAAAGGCAGACTTTTTTTTTTAAAACCGCTCAAAATGCACTAAATGGGGGAAAAGAGGGCTGAAACCTGCTTAGATAGGCTCGCCGACATCCAGGTTTCCTAAATATAATTTTCTAAGACCTCACTTTGCGTTTTTCTTCTAAGTCCTCTTTTCCAACTCTCTCCTGATATCGTTCCGGCGGTGTTTTGACGGGTAAGGTGACGCAATACCTCGACCGAGTTTCATGGGCGAAAGTGAAGTAAAAAGACCGGACATTTTAGTGTGCACCGGACCTTCCGGTGCTATATCTCGGTGGTTCTTTGCGGTAGAAGGAAACGGATGGCACGGGGCTGTTCCCCGGATCCGGACTATCGGGCCATGGTGCGTTTTTACCGAAAAGTGCATTTTTTTCGCGAGCGGACGAATGGACCCGCTTTGGCGAAATCACTTAAAATTCGTTAAATCGTAGGAAGGTCCTGGAGCAAATCGGACACCACAGCGCACTCCTGGGACTCGCCGGTTCCATCGGGGTATGACATGCCTGGGTCCGTCCGTTTGACCGCTTTTCGGGGACCGAATGGACCGCTTTGGCGAAAATCACTTAAAAATTCGTTAAAATCGTAGGAAGGTCTGGAGCAAATCGGACACCACCAGCGCACTCCTGGGACTCGCCGGTTCCATCGGGGTATTACATGCCCGGATCCGAACAAGCGTTCGGGGTCTGGGTCGTGTTTCGGGACCCTGGTAAGGCACATGACAGTGGCGCTGAGGATGATGATGTTGCAGCAGCCGATGAAGATACTCACGTCGGGCGGGCTGAGCGGGGGATGAGCGAGGGCTGAGACCCTCGACAGAGAACCGGGCCTAGGGACCGGGACTTTGGTCCAGGCTCCGGGAGTGACATCACCGAACCGGGGGCATCCCAGGAGCACGATGGTGCCAGTCCCGGTTCGTTTGGACCGCGGGAAAGGGTACTTTTGACCCGACTTCCGGTAGACGGTTAAACACCCATAGACGACCGCAGGAAGGTCCTGGAGCGAACGGAGGCCACCCTAGTAATCCCCGGAGCGGCCCGGATCCAACGGTGTACGGCATGAGCGGGTTCCGGGCCTTCCGGACCGCCTCCTCGCGCCCCCCCCGGGCCGCTTTGGCGCAAATCGCTTAAAATTCGTTAAAATCGGGGGAACGTCCTAGGCGAAATCGGAGACCACCGGGGCACTCCTGGGACTCGCCCGGTTCTTCCAGTATATAGTTTGCCTAGGTTCCGTACGAATTTAAATCCGGGCCTGGAGCAACAGAGACATACAGGCCTGCAGAACCAGGCTGGGACATCCAGGCACAGACATCCAGGCCTGCAGAACCAGGCTGGGACATCCAGGCCTGCAGAACCAGCACAGACATCAGGCAGAGACATCCAGGCCTGGACATCCAGGCACAGACATCCAGGCCTGGACATCCAGGCACAGACATCCAGGCAGAGACATCCAGGCCTGGACATCCAGGCACAGACATCCAGGCCTGGACATCCAGGCACAGACATCCAGGCAGAGACATCCAGGCCTGGACATCCAGGCAGAGACATCCAGGCCTGGACATC
>NW_027675271.1:20000-22789 GCF_904066995.2 Poecilia reticulata
CCGCCTTCGGCCTGGGCCCAGGGTGTCCTTGCCGCTCTGTCCTGCCTTCCACAGAGCTCCGGGGCGAGCCAGAGAACCTCCAGGCCCGTCGGAAGGACCCAGCAGACTCACCGGCCAAATCTGAGACATGTCGGCCAAAGCCCCGGTTCTCCAGAGAAAAGGCAGACTTTTTTTTTAAAACCGCTCAAAATGCACTAAAATGGGGGAAAAGAGGGCTGAAACCTGCTTAGATAGGCTCGCCAGACATCCAGGTTTCCGAAAATATAATTTTCTAAGACCTCACTTTGCCATTTTTCTTCTAAGTCCCTCTTTTCCAACTCTCTCCTGATATCGTTCCGGCGGTGTTTTGACGGGTAAGGTGACGTAATACCCTCGGCCGAGTTTCATGGGCGAAAGTGAAAGTAAAAAAAGACCGGACATTTTAGTGTGCACCGGACCTTCCGGTGCTAATATCTCGGTCGTTCTTTGCGGTAGAAGGAAACGGAGGGCACGGGGCTGTTCCCCGGAGTCCGGACTATCGGGCCATGGTGCGTTTTTACCGAAAAAGTGCATTTTTCGCCGTTTTTTGGACCGCTTTTCCGCGAAACGCTTAAAAATTCGTTAAAAATCGTAGGAAGGTCCTGGAGCAAATCGGACACCACCAGCGCACTCCTGGGACTCGCCCGGTTCCAACGGTGTATGACATGCCAGGGTTCCCGTCCGTTTTGACCGCTTTTTCGGGGGACCGAATGGGACCGCTTTGGCGAAAATCACTTAAAAATTCGTTAAAAATCGTAGGAAGGTCCTGGAGCAAATCGGACACCACCAGCGCACTCCTGGGACTCGTCCGGTTCCAACGATGTATGACATGTCCGGATCCGAACAAGCGTTCGGGGTCTGGGTCGTGTTTCGGGACCCTGGTAAGGCACATGACAGTGGCGCTGAGGATGATGATGTTGGAGCAGCCGATGAAGATACTCGCGTCGGGCGGGGCTGAGCGGGGATGAGCGAGGGCTGAGACCCTCGACAGAGAACCGGGCCTAGGGGACCGGGACTTTGGTCCAGGCCTCCGGGAGTGACATCACCCGAACCGGGGGCATCCCAGGAGCACGATGGTGCCAGTCCCGGTTCGTTTGGACCGCGGGAAAGGGTACTTTTGACCCGACTTCCGGTAGACGGTTAAACACCCATAGACGACCGCAGGAAGGTCCTGGAGCGAAACGGAGGCCACCCTAGTAATCCCCGGAGCGGCCCGGATCCAACGGTGTACGGCATGAGCGGGTTCCGGGCCTTCCGGACCGCCTACTCGCCCCCCTCCCGGGCCCGCTTAGGCGCAAATCGCTTAAAAATTCGTTAAAAATCGGGGGAACGTCCTAGGCGAAATCGGAGACCACCGGGGCACTCCTGGGACTCGCCCGGTTCTTCCAGTATATAGTTTGCCTAGGTTCCGTACGAATTTGAAATCCGGGCCTGGAGCAACAGAGACATCCAGGCCTGCAGAACCAGGCTGGGACATCCAGGCAGAGACATCCAGGCCTGCAGAACCAGGCACAGACATCCAGGCCTGCAGAACCAGGCTGGGACATCCAGGCAGAGACATCCAGGCCTGCAGAACCAGGCACAGACATCCAGGCACAGACATCCAGGCCTGCAGAACCAGGCACAGACATCCAGGCACAGACATCCAGGCAGAGACATCCAGGCCTGCAGAACCAGGCACAGACATCCAGGCCTGCAGAACCATGCACAGACATCCAGGCCTGCAGAACCATGCACAGACATCCAGGCCTGCAGAACCATGCACAGACATCCAGGCCTGCAGAACCAGGCTGGGACATCCAGGCACAGACATCCAGGCCTGCAGAACCATGCACAGACATCCAGGCACAGACATCCAGGCCTGCAGAACCATGCACAGACATCCAGGCACAGACATCCAGGCCTGCAGAACCATGCACAGACATCCAGGCAGAGACATCCAGGCCTGCAGAACCAGGCTGGGACATCCAGGCACAGACATCCATGCACAGACATCCAGGCCTGCAGAACCATGCACAGACATCCAGGCACAGACATCCAGGCCTGCAGAACCATGCACAGACATCCAGGCCTGCAGAACCAGGCTGGGACATCCAGGCCTGCAGAACCAGGCACAGACATCCAGGCACAGACATCCAGGCCTGCAGAACCAGGCTGGGACATCCAGGCCTGCAGAACCAGGCTGGGACATCCAGGCCTGCAGAACCAGGCTGGGACATCCAGGCACAGACATCCAGGCCTGCAGAACCAGGCTGGGACATCCAGCCTGCAGAACCAGGCTGGACATCCAGGCACAGACATACAGGCCTGCAGAACCAGGCTGGACATCCAGGCCTGCAGAACCATGCACAGACATCCAGGCACAGACATCCAGGCCTGCAGAACCATGCACAGACATCCAGGCCTGCAGAACCAGGCTGGGACATCCAGGCCTGCAGAACCAGCACAGACATCCAGGCACAGACATACAGGCCTGCAGAACCAGGCTGGGACATCCAGGCCTGCAGAACCAGGCTGGGACACTCCAGGCCTTCAGAACCAGGCGAGACATCCAGGCACAGACATCCAGGCCTGCAGAACCAGGCCGGGACATCCAGGCCTGGAGAACCAGGCCCGGACATCCAGGCCTGGACATCCAGGCATCGAGAACCAGGCTGGGACATCCAGGCCTGCAGAACCAGGCACAGACATCCAGGCACAGACATCCAGGCCTGCAGAACATCCAGGCTGGACATCCAGGCCTGCAGAACCATGCACAGACATCCAGGCAG
>NW_027675272.1:0-5000 GCF_904066995.2 Poecilia reticulata
CCCCCCCGCGAGAGGGGAGGAGGGGAAGCCGCACCCCGCATGGGTTTTGGGTCTGATAAATGCACGCATCCCCGACCGCCCGCCCCGCGAAGGGAGGCGGCCGGGTCAGCGCTCGTTTGCATGTATTAGCTCTAGAATTGCCACAGTTATCCAAGTAACGGTAGAGCGATCAAAGGAACCCATAAACTGATTTAATGAGCCATTCGCAGTTTCACTGTACCAGCCGTGTGTACTTAGACATGCATGGCTTAATCTTTTGAGACAAGCAATATGCTACTGGCAGGATCAACCAGGTAGACTCCCGGCGAACGATGACCGGCGCGCGAGGCCGGTGACGGAGGTTGCTCCGGCGACGCACCGCGTGGGTGCGCGCTTTATCCGGAGGAGAGCCCGCCGACTTCCGCTCCGACGCGGGCGCATGCATCTCGGAAGTGCGGAGGAACCGAGTGGGGGCGGGCGTCGTCTTGGGCGGAGAACCGCCTTGCCATGCCTTGCCTGCCTGCCTGCCCCCACCGCGGATCTCCGTAGAGGCCCCCGCAGCGGCTGTGCCAGCCTCCGGCCAATCATTGGATACGGATGCCCCGGTGGTGTCTGTGAGAGATCACACTTTGCCCGGGGGAGAGCCGTGGTCCGCAGCGTCCTTCGAGCTGGCACATGTGCGCGGGGGTATGGTTCTGCATATGGGTTTTGAGAAACTCGATGATTCCTGTAGCCAGCGCAGCTTCCTGGAGGCCGGTTCCACGCCAAACGATACCTAACTGGAACCGACATCCTGCTGCGATGGACCAGTGAAAGACGGCTGGGACAGACGGGACGTCTCGGTCTCGCTACCGATGGGACGACCGCGGGCTGGAGCGGGTGGGCCAGGCCCACGACTGTCAGTGCCCGGGTCTGGAGGCGAACCTGCAAGGTTGGAGGAACCCTTCGCCGAAGCGCCAGTGCTTGAGAGCACCAGGGCCGGCGGGAGCCCTCCATGGCAGGCCACGTGTGCTGTTCGGTCGGTTGTGTGTGTGTGTAAGTGTGCATGGAGACATCCACTGGAGCTCCAGGACCTCCAGCGGGACCCCGGGCGGACCGGAGTCCGCTCAGAGCACACCGCCTTCGGCCTGGGCCCAGGGTGTCCTTGCCGCTCTGTCCTGCCTTCCACAGAGCTCCGGGGCGAGCCAGAGAACCTCCAGGCCCGTCGGAAGGACCCAGCAGACTCACCGGCCAAATCTGAGACATGTCGGCCAAAGCCCCGGTTCTCCAGAGAAAAGGCAGACTTTTTTTTTTAAAACCGCTCAAAATGCACTAAAATGGGGGAAAAGAGGGCTGAAACCTGCTTAGATAGGCTCGCCAGACATCCAGGTTTCCGAAAATATAATTTTCTAAGACCTCACTTTGCCATTTTTCTTCTAAGTCCCTCTTTTCCAACTCTCTCCTGATATCGTTCCGGCGGTGTTTTGACGGGTAAGGTGACGTAATACCCTCGGCCGAGTTTCATGGGCGAAAGTGAAAGTAAAAAAAGACCGGACATTTTAGTGTGCACCGGACCTTCCGGTGCTAATATCTCGGTCGTTCTTTGCGGTAGAAGGAAACGGAGGGCACGGGGCTGTTCCCCGGAGTCCGGACTATCGGGCCATGGTGCGTTTTTACCGAAAAAGTGCATTTTTCGCCGTTTTTTGGACCGCTTTTCCGCGAAACGCTTAAAAATTCGTTAAAAATCGTAGGAAGGTCCTGGAGCAAATCGGACACCACCAGCGCACTCCTGGGACTCGCCCGGTTCCAACGGTGTATGACATGCCAGGGTTCCCGTCCGTTTTGACCGCTTTTTCGGGGGACCGAATGGGACCGCTTTGGCGAAAATCACTTAAAAATTCGTTAAAAATCGTAGGAAGGTCCTGGAGCAAATCGGACACCACCAGCGCACTCCTGGGACTCGTCCGGTTCCAACGATGTATGACATGTCCGGATCCGAACAAGCGTTCGGGGTCTGGGTCGTGTTTCGGGACCCTGGTAAGGCACATGACAGTGGCGCTGAGGATGATGATGTTGGAGCAGCCGATGAAGATACTCGCGTCGGGCGGGGCTGAGCGGGGGATGAGCGAGGGCTGAGACCCTCGACAGAGAACCGGGCCTAGGGGACCGGGACTTTGGTCCAGGCCTCCGGGAGTGACATCACCCGAACCGGGGGCATCCCAGGAGCACGATGGTGCCAGTCCCGGTTCGTTTGGACCGCGGGAAAGGGTACTTTTGACCCGACTTCCGGTAGACGGTTAAACACCCATAGACGACCGCAGGAAGGTCCTGGAGCGAAACGGAGGCCACCCTAGTAATCCCCGGAGCGGCCCGGATCCAACGGTGTACGGCATGAGCGGGTTCCGGGCCTTCCGGACCGCCTACTCGCCCCCCCCCCGGGCCCGCTTAGGCGCAAATCGCTTAAAAATTCGTTAAAAATCGGGGGAACGTCCTAGGCGAAATCGGAGACCACCGGGGCACTCCTGGGACTCGCCCGGTTCTTCCAGTATATAGTTTGCCTAGGTTCCGTACGAATTTGAAATCCGGGCCTGGAGCAACAGAGACATCCAGGCCTGCAGAACCAGGCTGGGACATCCAGGCAGAGACATCCAGGCCTGCAGAACCAGGCACAGACATCCAGGCCTGCAGAACCAGGCTGGGACATCCAGGCAGAGACATCCAGGCCTGCAGAACCAGGCACAGACATCCAGGCACAGACATCCAGGCCTGCAGAACCAGGCACAGACATCCAGGCACAGACATCCAGGCAGAGACATCCAGGCCTGCAGAACCAGGCACAGACATCCAGGCACAGACATCCAGGCCTGCAGAACCATGCACAGACATCCAGGCCTGCAGAACCATGCACAGACATCCAGGCCTGCAGAACCATGCACAGACATCCAGGCCTGCAGAACCAGGCTGGGACATCCAGGCACAGACATCCAGGCCTGCAGAACCATGCACAGACATCCAGGCACAGACATCCAGGCCTGCAGAACCATGCACAGACATCCAGGCAGAGACATCCAGGCCTGCAGAACCAGGCTGGGACATCCAGGCACAGACATCCATGCACAGACATCCAGGCCTGCAGAACCATGCACAGACATCCAGGCACAGACATCCAGGCCTGCAGAACCATGCACAGACATCCAGGCCTGCAGAACCAGGCTGGGACATCCAGGCCTGCAGAACCAGGCACAGACATCCAGGCACAGACATACAGGCCTGCAGAATCAGGCTGGGACATCCAGGCCTGCAGAACCAGGCTGGGACATCCAGGCCTGCAGAACCAGGCTGGGACATCCAGGCACAGACATCCAGGCCTGCAGAACCATGCACAGACATCCAGGCAGAGACATCCAGGCCTGCAGAACCAGGCTGGGACATCCAGGCACAGACATCCATGCACAGACATCCAGGCCTGCAGAACCATGCACAGACATCCAGGCAGAGACATCCAGGCCTGCAGAACCAGGCACAGACATCCAGGCACAGACATCCAGGCAGAGACATCCAGGCCTGCAGAACCAGGCACAGACATCCAGGCACAGACATCCAGGCCTGCAGAACCAGGCTGGGACATCCAGGCCTGCAGAACCATGCACAGACATCCAGGCAGAGACATCCAGGCCTGCAGAACCAGGCACAGACATCCAGGCAGAGACATCCAGGCCTGCAGAACCAGGCACAGACATCCAGGCCTGGACATCCAGGCACAGACATCCAGGCAGAGACATCCAGGCCTGCAGAACCAGGCTGGGACATCCAGGCCTGCAGAACCAGGCACAGACATCCAGGCCTGGACATCCAGGCACAGACATCCAGGCAGAGACATCCAGGCCTGCAGAACCAGGCACAGACATCCAGGCAGAGACATCCAGGCCTGCAGAACCAGGCACAGACATCCAGGCACAGACATCCAGGCCTGCAGAACCATGCACAGACATCCAGGCACAGACATCCAGGCCTGCAGAACCATGCACAGACATCCAGGCAGAGACATCCAGGCCTGCAGAACCAGGCTGGGACATCCAGGCACAGACATCCATGCACAGACATCCAGGCCTGCAGAACCATGCACAGACATCCAGGCACAGACATCCAGGCCTGCAGAACCATGCACAGACATCCAGGCCTGCAGAACCAGGCTGGGACATCCAGGCCTGCAGAACCAGGCACAGACATCCAGGCACAGACATACAGGCCTGCAGAATCAGGCTGGGACATCCAGGCCTGCAGAACCAGGCTGGGACATCCAGGCCTGCAGAACCAGGCTGGGACATCCAGGCACAGACATCCAGGCCTGCAGAACCATGCACAGACATCCAGGCAGAGACATCCAGGCCTGCAGAACCAGGCTGGGACATCCAGGCACAGACATCCATGCACAGACATCCAGGCCTGCAGAACCATGCACAGACATCCAGGCAGAGACATCCAGGCCTGCAGAACCAGGCACAGACATCCAGGCACAGACATCCAGGCAGAGACATCCAGGCCTGCAGAACCATGCACAGACATCCAGGCACAGACATCCAGGCCTGCAGAACCAGGCTGGGACATCCAGGCCTGCAGAACCATGCACAGACATCCAGGCAGAGACATCCAGGCCTGCAGAACCAGGCACAGACATCCAGGCAGAGACATCCAGGCCTGCAGAACCAGGCACAGACATCCAGGCCTGGACATCCAGGCACAGACATCCAGGCAGAGACATCCAGGCCTGCAGAACCAGGCTGGGACATCCAGGCCTGCAGAACCAGGCACAGACATCCAGGCCTGGACATCCAGGCACAGACATCCAGGCAGAGACATCCAGGCCTGCAGAACCAGGCACAGACATCCAGGCAGAGACATCCAGGCCTGCATAACCAGGCACAGACATCCAGGCAGAGACATCCAGGCCTGCAGAACCAGGCTGGGACATCCAGGCACAGACATCCAGGCCTGCAGAACCATGCACAGACATCCAGGCAGAGACATCCAGGCCTGCAGAA
>NW_027675273.1:0-22740 GCF_904066995.2 Poecilia reticulata
GTGCATTTTTCACTTATTTCGCTGAGATAAAGCTTTTTTGGCTTCTAGGCTTCCTATATGTTCAAACATGAGATTTAGACCTGTTTCCCGTTTGAAACTGCCAGATCTATTGCTTCTTAGCATTTTGGAGCTGTCCATCATCTAATATGGCTGAAAATTTAATGTAGAGCTACGATATCAGAGATAGTCCATTTTTCACTTCTTTCGCTGAGATAAAGCTTTTTTGGCTTCTAGGCTTCTTATATCTTCAAACATGAGATTTAGACCTGTTTCCCGTTTGAAACTGCCAGATCTATTGCTTCTTAGCATTTTGGAGCTGTCCATCATCTAATATGGCTGAAAATTTAATGTAGAGCTACGATATCAGAGATAGTCCATTTTTCACTTCTTTCGCTGAGATAAAGCTTTTTTGGCTTCTAGGCTTCTTATATGTTCAAACATGAGATTTAGACCTGTTTCCCGTTTGAAACTGCCAGATCTATTGCTTCTTAGCATTTTGGAGCTGTCCATCATCTAATATGGCTGAAAATTTAATGTAGAGCTACGATATCAGAGATAGTCCATTTTTCACTTCTTTCGCTGAGATAAAGCTTTTTTGGCTTCTAGGCTTCTTATATCTTCAAACATGAGATTTAGACCTGTTTCCCGTTTGAAACTGCCAGATCTATTGCTTCTTAGCATTTTGGAGCTGTCCATCATCTAATATGGCTGAAAATTTAATGTAGAGCTACGAAATCACAGATAGTCCATTTTTCACTTCTTTCGCTGAGATAAAGCTTTTTTGGCTTCTAGGCTTCTTATATCTTCAAACATGAGATTTAGACCTGTTTCCCGTTTGAAACTGCCAGATCTATTGCTTCTTAGCATTTTGGAGCTGTCCATCATCTAATATGGCTGAAAATTTAATGTAGAGCTACGAAATCAGAGATAGTCCATTTTTCACTTCTTTCGCTGAGATAAAGCTTTTTTGGCTTCTAGGCTTCTTATATGTCCAACATGAGATTTAGACCTGTTTCCCGTTTGAAACTGCCAGATCTATTGCTTCTTAGCATTTTGGAGCTGTCCATCATCTAATATGGCTGAAAATTTAATGTAGAGCTACGAAATCAGAGATAGTCCATTTTTCACTTCTTTCGCTGAGATAAAGCTTTTTTGGCTTCTAGGCTTCTTATATCTTCAAACATGAGATTTAGACCTGTTTCCCGTTTGAAACTGCCAGATCTATTGCTTCTTAGCATTTTGGAGCTGTCCATCATCTAATATGGCTGAAAATTTAATGTAGAGCTACGATATCAGAGATAGTCCATTTTTCACTTCTTTCGCTGAGATAAAGCTTTTTTGGCTTCTAGGCTTCTTATATCTTCAAACATGAGATTTAGACCTGTTTCCCGTTTGAAACTGCCAGATCTATTGCTTCTTAGCATTTTGGAGCTGTCCATCATCTAATATGGCTGAAAATTAATGTAGAGCTACGAAATCAGAGATAGTCCATTTTTCACTTCTTTCGCTGAGATAAAGCTTTTTTGGCTTCTAGGCTTCCTATATGTTCAATTATGAGATTTAGAACTGTTTCCCGTTTGAAACTGCCAGATCTATTGCTTCTTAGCATTTTGGAGCTGTCCATCATCTAATATGGCTGAAAATTTAATGTAGAGCTACCAAATCACAGATAGTCCATTTTTCACTTCTTTCGCTGAGATAAAGCTTTTTGGCTTCTAGGCTTCTTATATTTCAAACATGAGATTTAGACCTGTTTCCGTTTGAAACTGCCAGATCTATTGCTTCTTAGCATTTTGGAGCTGTCCATCATCTAATATGGCTGAAAATTTAATGTAGAGCTACGAATCAGAGATAGTCCATTTTTCACTTCTTTCGCTGAGATAAAGCTTTTTTGGCTTCTAGGCTTCTATATTTCAAACATGAGATTTAGACCTGTTTCCCGTTTGAAACTGCCAGATCTATTGCGTCTTAGCATTTTGGAGCTGTCCATCATCTAATATGGCTGAAAATTTAATGTAGAGCTACGAATCAAGATAGTCCATTTTTCACTTCTTTCGCTGAGATAAAGCTTTTTTGGCTTCTAGGCTTCTTATATTTCAAACATGAGATTTAGACCTGTTTCCCGTTTGAAACTGCCAGATCTATTGCTTCTTAGCATTTTGGAGCTGTCCATCATCTAATATGGCTGAAAATTTAATGTAGAGCTACGAATCAGAGATAGTCCATTTTTCACTTCTTTCGCTGAGATAAAGCTTTTTTGGCTTCTAGGCTTCTTATATTTCAAACATGAGATTTAGACCTGTTTCCCGTTTGAAACTGCCAGATCAATTGCTTTTTAGCATTTTGGAGCTGTCCATCATCTAATATGGCAGAAAAATTAATGTAGAGCTACGAAATCAGAGATAGTCCATTTTTCACTTCTTTCGCTGAGATAAAGCTTTTTTGGCTTCTAGGCTTCTTATATCTTAAAACATGAGATTTAGACCTGTTTCCCGTTTGAAACTGCCAGATCAATTGCTTTTTAGCATTTTGGAGCTGTCCATCATCTAATATGGCTGAAAGTTAATGTAGCGCTAAGGAAATGGGGATAGTCCATTGTTTACTTCTTTCGGTGAGCTAAAGCATTTTTAGCTTCTAGGCTTCTTATATCTTCAAACATGAGATTTAGACCTGTTTCCCCTTTGAAACTGCCAGATCTATTGCTTCTTAGCATTTTGGAGCTGTCCATCATCTAATATGGCTGAAAATTTAATGTAGAGCTACGAAATCAGAGATAGTCCATTTTTCACTTCTTTCGCTGAGATAAAGCTTTTTTGGCTTCTAGGCTTCTTATATGTTCAAACATGAGATTTAGACCTGTTTCCCGTTTGAAACTGCCAGATCTATTGCTTCTTAGCATTTTGGAGCTGTCCATCATCTAATATGGCAGAAAAATTAATGTAGAGCTACGAAATCAGAGATAGTCCATTTTTCACTTCTTTCGCTGAGATAAAGCTTTTTTGGCTTCTAGGCTTCTTATATCTTCAAACATGAGATTTAGACCTGTTTCCCCTTTGAAACTGCCAGATCTATTGCTTCTTAGCATTTTGGAGCTGTCCATCATCTAATATGGCTGAAAATTTAATGTAGAGCTACGATATCAGAGATAGTCCATTTTTCACTTCTTTCGCTGAGATAAAGCTTTTTTGGCTTCTAGGCTTCTTATATGTTCAAACATGAGATTTAGACCTGTTTCCCGTTTGAAACTGCCAGATCTATTGCTTCTTAGCATTTTGGAGCTGTCCATCATCTAATATGGCTGAAAATTTAATGTAGAGCTACGAAATCACAGATAGTCCATTTTTCACTTCTTTCGCTGAGATAAAGCTTTTTTGGCTTCTAGGCTTCTTATATTTCAAACATGAGATTTAGACCTGTTTCCCGTTTGAAACTGCAAGATATTTTGCTTCTTAGCATTTTGGAGCTGTCCATCATCTAATATGGCTGAAAATTTAATGTAGAGCTACGAATCAGAGATAGTCCATTTTTCACTTCTCTCGCGGAGATACAGCTTTTTTGGCTTCTAGGCTTCTTATATTTCAAACATGAGATTTAGACCTGTTTCCCGTTTGAAACTGCCTGATCTATTGCTTCTTATCATTTTGGAGCTGTCCATCATCTAATATGGCTGAAAATTTAATGTAGAGCTACGATTCAAGATATAGCCCATTTTTAACTTCTTTCGCTGAGATAAAGCTTTTTTGGCTTCTAGGCTTCTTATATTTCAAACATGAGATTTAGACCTGTTTCCCGTTTGAAACTGCCAGATCTATTGCTTCTTAGCATTTTGGAGCTGTCCATCATCTAATATGGCTGAAAATTTAATGTAGAGCTACGAATCAACAAATAGTCCATTTTTAACTTCTATCGCTGAGATAAAGCTTTTTTGGCTTCTAGGCTTCTTATATTTCAAACATGAGATTTAGACTTATTTCCTGTTTGATACTGCCAGATCAATTGCTTCTTAGCATTTTGGAGCTATCCATCATCTAATATGGCTGAAAATTTAATGTAGAGCTACGAAATCAAGATAGTCCATTTTTCACTTCTTTCGCTGAGATAAAGCTTTTTTGGCTTCTAGGCTTCTTATATTTCAAACATGAGATTTAGACCTGTTTCCGGTTTGAAACTGCCAGATCTACTGCTTCGTAGCATTGTGGAGCTGTCCATCATCTAATATGGATGAAAATTTAATGTAGAGCTACGAAATCAAGATAGTCCATTTTTCACTTCTTTCGCTGAGATAAAGCTTTTTTGGCTTCTAGGCTTCTTATATTTCAAACATGAGATTTAGACCTGTTTCCCGTTTGAAACTGCCAGATCTATTGCTTCTTAGCATTTTGTAGCTGTCCATCATCTAATATGGCTGAAAATTTAATGTAGAGCTACGAAATCAAGATAGTCCATTTTTCACTTCTTTCGCTGAGATAAAGCTTTTTTGGCTTCTAGGCTTCTTATATCTTAAAACATGAGATTTAGACCTGTTTCCCGTTTGAAACTGCCAGATCTATTGCTTCTTAGCATTTTGGAGCTGTCCATCATCTAATATGGCTGAAAATTTAATGTAGAGCTACGAAATCAGAGATAGTCCATTTTTCACTTCTTTCGCTGAGATAAAGCTTTTTTGGCTTCTAGGCTTCTTATATTTCAAACATGAGATTTAGACCTGTTTCCCGTTTGAAACTGCCAGATCTATTGCTTCTTAGCATTTTGGAGCTGTCCATCATCTAATATGGCTGAAAATTTAATGTAGAGCTACGAAATCAGAGATAGTCCATTTTTCACTTCTTTCGCTGAGATAAAGCTTTTTTGGCTTCTAGGCTTCTTATATTTTCAAACATGAGATTTAGACCTGTTTCCCGTTTGAAACTGCCAGATCTATTGCTTCTTAGCATTTTGGAGCTGTCCATCATCTAATATGGCTGAAAATTAATGTAGAGCTACGATATCAGAGATAGTCCATTTTTCACTTCTTTCGCTGAGATAAAGCTTTTTTGGCTTCTAGGCTTCTTATATGTTCAAACATGAGATTTAGACCTGTTTCCCGTTTGAAACTGCCAGATCTATTGCTTCTTAGCATTTTGGAGCTGTCCATCATCTAATATGGCTGAAAATTTAATGTAGAGCTACGAAATCAGAGATAGTCCATTTTTCACTTCTTTCGCTGAGATAAAGCTTTTTTGGCTTCTAGGCTTCTTATATCTCAAACATGAGATTTAGACCTGTTTCCGTTTTAAACTGCCAGATCTATTGCTTCTTAGCATTTTGGAGCTGTCCATCATCTAATATGGCTGAAAATTAATGTAGAGCTACGAAATCACAGATAGTCCATTTTTCACTTCTTTCGCTGAGATAAAGCTTTTTTGGCTTCTAGGCTTCTTATATCTTCAAACATGAGATTTAGACCTGTTTCCCGTTTGAAACTGCCAGATCTATTGCTTCTTAGCATTTTGGAGCTGTCCATCATCTAATATGGCTGAAAATTTAATGTAGAGCTACGATATCAGAGATAGTCCATTTTTCACTTCTTTCGCTGAGATAAAGCTTTTTTGGCTTCTAGGCTTCTTATATCTTCAAACATGAGATTTAGACCTGTTTCCCGTTTGAAACTGCCAGATCTATTGCTTCTTAGCATTTTGGAGCTGTCCATCATCTAATATGGCTGAAAATTTAATGTAGAGCTACGAAATCAGAGATAGTCCATTTTTCACTTCTTTCGCTGAGATAAAGCTTTTTTGGCTTCTAGGCTTCTTATATGTTCAAACATGAGATTTAGACCTGTTTCCCGTTTGAAACTGCCAGATCTATTGCTTCTTAGCATTTTGGAGCTGTCCATCATCTAATATGGCTGAAAATTTAATGTAGAGCTACGAAATCACAGATAGTCCATTTTTCACTTCTTTCGCTGAGATAAAGCTTTTTTGGCTTCTAGGCTTCTTATATTTCCAATAGACCTGTTTCCCGTTTGAAACTGCCAGATCTATTGCTTCTTAGCATTTTGGAGCTGTCCATCATCTAATATGGCTGAAAATTTAATGTAGAGCTACGAAATCAAGATAGTCCATTTTTCACTTCTTTCGCTGAGATAAAGCTTTTTTGGCTTCTAGGCTTCTTATATTTCAAACATGAGATTTAGACCTGTTTCCCGTTTGAAACTGCCAGATCTATTGCTTCTTAGCATTTTGGAGCTGTCCATCATCTAATATGGCTGAAAATTAATGTAGAGCTACGATATCAGAGATAGTCCATTTTTCACTTATTTCGCTGAGATAAAGCTTTTTTGGCTTCTAGGCTTCTTATATGTTCAAACATGAGATTTAGACCTGTTTCCCGTTTGAAACTGCCAGATCTATTGCTTCTTAGCATTTTGGAGCTGTCCATCATCTAATATGGTTGAAAATTTAATGTAGAGCTACGATATCAGAGATAGTCCATTTTTCACTTCTTTCGCTGAGATAAAGCTTTTTTGGCTTCTTGGCTTCTTATATGTTCAAACATGAGATTTAGACCTGTTTCCCGTTTGAAACTGCCAGATCTATTGCTTCTTATAATTTTGAAGCTGTCCATCATCTAATATGGCTGAAAATTTAATGTAGAGCTACGATATCAGAGATAGTCCATTTTTCACTTATTTCGCTGAGATAAAGCTTTTTTGGCTTCTTGGCTTCTTATATGTTCAAACATGAGATTTAGACCTGTTTTCCGTTTGAAACTGCCAGATCTATTGCTTCTTAGCATTTTGGAGCTAATATGGCTGAAAAATTAATGTAGAGCAACTGTCAGGTTCAAACACTAGACATTTCTCACACACTGCAAAGAACAGAGACAAATAGTCCGTAAATAGTTTCTTACTCGCGAGGAGAGTGCTCAAAGAATGCTTCAGTTACAATCTCCGACCAACACTCTGAAGTTTCTCTGCTCACCTCGCTCTTTTATTGAATCAGGAAACGCCCTAGTTACAAGCAGCTTCAACAGCTAAACAGAGACTCTGTTGAAGCTTGACACAGCAAACTCTTATCCATATAAGATAACTTGAACAGCACATTCTCCTCGAGGTCGTTGGGGTGTGTTTCTGTTCTGCCGCTTATCTTCTGCAACACAAGAAGTGAACAAAACAACAGACAGAACAAACTTCTAAAAGTGGCATAACATTATAAGCTTCATATAAGTAAGATTAAACAAATAATAATTCTAACATTTCCCTCCTGTTTATGCCATTTTTAGCCAGAGCTAGTCCTTACTCAATAACTTCTTTCGATTTTCTATTGGTAATTCATTAAGTGGTTCAAAACAGGTACACTCAGAGGGAAAAGAACACATTTCACACATTACATCATCAACATCTTATTTACAAGTTTGACATAGGAACATTTGGGTCAGGATACAAGTCTGGAAAGTCGAGAGACATTTCATCTTCTTCATCACTGGACTCAGCATCTGTTACATTTTTATTGTCGTCAGGAGGAAGGAGAGAATACATTTGTTCCTGCATCGGAGTGATGGCAGTGGTGATGAGTTTTTGAATTAAAGCTCTAATACAGGGAATACAACAACATCCACACAAGGCCAGTATTGCTGCAAACACAGCTATGGAAATTAAGACAGAGACTATTAGTGGTTAATATTGGCCAAATACATTACCCAAAACGTCCCACATTTCTGTATCAGCTCCAGAGTGGTCTTTCATTTTGCTGTTTAGAGCCCTCAACCCATCCAAGGCCTTGGTGAGGCTGCCATCTGCAGTGGTTTTGTTGGGGATAAGGGCGGAGCACTGCTCCCCAAAAAGGGCGCAGACCCCACCCCTCTCAGCCAACAAACATGTCAACAGCAATGCGGTTTTGGAAAGCCATCAGGGAGGTAGCTGACAGTTGCTCGTGGACGGCTGAGAAACCTTGCTCTGTTTTGTTACCTAACCTCTGGACATTGTAGTGGATGTAGTTTTATTCTATCAACATTTTTATTTATTTTTTACCAGCTTATATTCATCAGGTATACCACGTGGGACCCCAATACTGTCTATGTATGTGGGATCATCGTCATCTTTCAGTGAGCGTTTCTGACGCTGCTGCCACACTGATGGAAGCACATTACCTAGTGAGTCAAGTAATTGTGATACTGTCATAGGATATATTGAAACAGGTAACAGCAGAGTCACTACAGTGCACAAACCAGTAGTATTTGATGGCAGTTTGTCAAACAACCTGTTATCTCCACACCACCACCAGATGTCACTACGGGATAATGGGTGGAAGTACCGAGTAACATTTACTATAGTTGAACAATTTCCTGCAGTTGTTGCTTCGGCTGGTAACTCCTGTGGTTATTCTAATTAGCTCATCTACATCATCATCATCATCTGCATTGAATATAGTCATTTCAGAACTTGCGAGTTTGGTTGAGTGTGGGCCCGCCACCACTATGCCTGGGTAGCCCCCTATATTGATCTTATTCAGGTCTAGGGAAACCACAGTTGCCAATCTAGATGCATTAACACACAGGTAGATTTCATCTACAACCTCTTCACCTGACCCTTTACAGGGATTTTCCATGTCCCTAACTTTGGACACCACGTGCAACTCTTCCCAGGTGGCATCCATACTTCTCGGTGTTATGTGTTCTTCTCTTACTTTTGTTTCATACCAAACTAACAGGAGAGCTGCAATAATTATGACTGCAGCTCCTACACCAAGGATCACCCTTTTTTTTTTTTTTTTTTTTTTTTTTTTTTGATTTATTGGTCATCATGTTTTATGTTTTGATTCCCTTCCTAAGAACCCCTCGGCAGAGTTGTGGACTATCTTCACCAGTTTGAGACAACTGTATACTAGAAATACAGTTCCCTTTGTACCACGGGCTTCCTCTGGGGGTCTAACTGAAGGTAGGCAAAACTTTGTTCATAAAAGGTAGAAAAGGCTGATGACCAAAACACTTAGCAATACTGTAGCAGTGAAGGCTATTCCCAAGAGAGTTATTTTAGTCATCTTTCTGTATTATCAGTTTACAATGTGCTAAATGGATCCATGTGTTTCTTTCTGCTATCTTAACTGCAGTTCCTGTGGTCAACAGGACCTGATAGGGACCTTCCCACTTTGGAGAGTGCCAATGCTTCTTCTTTATGCTTTTAGTGAGAATCCAGTCTCCAGGTTTTACTAACGGGACGTCCTGTGAAGACACAGGAGGATCAGATTCATCAGTCTTAGTTTCTTTCTTGTGTCTTTCCAACATTTTTCTCATATAGTCTGCTAGGTTAGGTTCATCCTCTGCTTCCCATTCATTTTTAAATAATGGAAGTCTGTATGGTCTCCCAAATAGTGTTTCATAAGGTGTTAGCCCTGATGTACTAGTGATATTTATATACATTTTAACTAGGTCCAAACACCGTGTCCAGGGCCTTCCTGTTTCTTCCATACACTTCTTTAATCTATTTTTTATAGTACCATTCATTCTTTCTACCAGTCCTGCACTTTGTGGGTGGTAGCTGCAGTGGTTTTTTAAGTTTATGTGGAAGGCAGTTCCTATGTTTTTTACCACTTGGTTCACAAAGTGTGTACCATTATCACTATAGATTTTTTCTGGTATTCCATACCTGGGTATTATGTCTTTACATAGGGCTTTTGCCACTGTTAGGGCATCTGGTGTTTTAGTTGGGAACAGTTCTATCCATTTTGAAAATGAATCTATGATCACTAGACAGTACTTTTTCCCTTCACTTTGATTTAGTTCTATAAAGTCCATGTGTATACTCTGGAAAGGATAGTTAGGTGTTGGAAACCTCCCTCGCTTTGGACGTAGATTACCTTGAGCATTGTGTTTAGCGCATATGAGGCAAGCTCTACAAAAATTTTTTGAATATAGATTAAAACCATAGGTTGTATAATGCTGATTTACTAATCCTACCATCCCTCCTGTTGAGACATGTGTCTTCCCATGGCTCAATATTGCTGCCCATTTATAGAGATTTTTTGGTAGGATTGGTTTTCCTTCTGGTCAGATGTATAAGTCATTTTTTACAGTTGCTCCACTTTTTATCCAGGTTTTTTGTTCTAGTGTGCTTGCTTGTTTTTGCATGTCTTTCAATATTTCATTATCGATTTGTTCTTCTGTGGACCACAGTACTTCTTTTTCTCCCATTGCTGCTTGCTTAGCTGTTTTATCTGCAAATGCATTTCCCAGTGAAACAGAATCAGTATTAGAGGTGTGTGCTGCACATTTGCATATTGCTAATGTTCTTGGGAGTTTTACTGCTTTTAAAAGTTCTTTTAGCAGATCTGCATGTGTAGCAGGTTTTCCTGTAGAGGTAACCATTCCCCTATTTTGCCAATATTGTGCGAAGGTATGAGTTGTAGCAAACGCATACTGGCTGTCTGTATAAATTGTCACATCTTTTCCTTTCATTAGTTTGCAGGCCTCTGTTAATGCTATTAATTCAGCAGCCTGAGCCGAGAAATGTTGTGGTAACGCCGCAGCTTTTAGCACTTTGCTCGATGTTACCACAGCATATCCCGTTCTAGTTTTCCCAAATTGGTCTTTCCTAGAAGAACCATCCACATATACTGTGATTCCTTTTGTTAATGGGGTGTCTGTCAGATCCTCCCTACATTTTGCTGTAGTTGTTGCCAAGGCTTCACAATCATGTGGTTCTCCATCATCTAAGGTTGGCATAAGTGTTGCAGGATTGAGAATTGTACACCGCTCTATTGTTAAATGTGGTTGAGACAACAGGATGGACATGCAAGACAAATGCCTTGCTGGTGACAGAAATGTCATGTTTGTTTGTAATAATAATGCAGATACTGCATGTGGCACTCTAAGTATTAGCTCATGAAAAAGGACCACATCTGCACTTGCGGTCACTGCCATTGAGGCTGCAACTACAGCTCTAATGCATGGAGGCTGAGCACAGGTTACTGCATCCATTTTAGCAGAATAAAAAGCTATGGGTTTCATCTTATCTCCATGCTTTTGGGTCAAAACCGAGGTCATAAATTTATCTCTGCTATCAACCATTTGGACAAACGGCTTCTTGTAATCTGGAAGAGCTAGTGTTCCACTTCCCACTAATTCTTGTTTTATTTTACAGAATGCTTCTTCACTTTCTGTGGTCCAAATCAGTTTATCTGTCATTTTCATTTCTGTAGTATAGATTAGTGCACTCAGAGGTGCAACTATCTCAGCATAATTTGGCACCCAACTTCTACAGTAGTTTGTCAGTCCCAAGAATGACATCATTTGTTTTTTTGTCTGTGGCTTTGGAGCCTGTAGTATTGCTGTTTTTCTATCCTGTATTACTGTACGGCCCCCAGATGCTAGTTGGTGACCTAGATACTTTACTGCTGGCTGTACTAATTGGAGTTTATTTTTGTTGACCTTGTGTCCTTGTAGTAATAGGTGTTTCAATAGTGCCAGAGAGTCTATCAAACAATCTTCTTTGGTTTTAGATGCTAGTAGAATGTCATCTACATACAGCAGGATTTGGCTCCCTTTTGGAGGTTCAAAGGTGGAGAGGCTGGCTGACATTGCTTGTGAGTAAATGGTTGGACTTTCACAATACCCTTGGGGTAGTCTTGTGTATGTGTATCTTTTCCCTTCAAAAGTGAAAGCAAACCAGAACTGACTGTCTTTATGTACAGGTATAGAAAAGAACGCATTACTAATATCTACCACTGTGAAATATTTTGCTTCTGGGTTCAATGAGTTTAACAAGGTGTGGGGATCTGGTACACATGGGGCCCTTTGTATTACAGCATCATTTACAGCCTGTAGATCTTGTACCATCCTCCATCCCACTGAGGGAAGTGCCTTTTTCACAGGAAATATTGGAGTATTACATGGGGAATCTGGGGATTCGATTAAGACTCCAGCTTTCAGTAGGTCTTGTATTACTGGTCTAATACCCTCTTGTGCATCTGGTTTTAATGGGTATTGTCTCATTCTTGGCCTATATTCTGTTTTTGGTCTTATTATGACAGGGTTAGCACTTTTTATTAGTCCCACATCAGATGATCCTTTGGACCATAGTTGTTCAGGTATATTTTGCAGAAGAGTTTCTTCTTCTTCTGTTAACATCAAATGTCAGTCTTGTTCTGGATCTATGTGTGTTCCAGCTTGAACTGTCGTAGTCCAGAACAAGGCTTTCCTTGTTAAATCTGTGGACTGACTATACCAGGTGTTTACTCCCGTTTCCCTCCAGTCTCTTGCTTTTTCCCCCCTTTCAACCATTTTTCCTATTCCTGTCCAACTGTCATGTTTGCCTTTGCACACTGAAATGTGAGGACCCCAGACCATCTTAAATTTTTTTTGTAGACCCTCAGGTAGGGTCACTGCTGCTCCAGCGTTTGCTGAGCTGTCTGAGTACATGTAGGTGATAGTGACTTTTGCAGGTGTTAGTTTCTTCAAACTAGCTTCATAATCAGGGTCAGGATCAGGAGAGTTTTTGTACCACATGGTTATATGTAGATCATCAGCTGTCATACAATCTTCTTTTCTCCTCACAGACTGCTGTCCCTCCTCTAACAGGTGGCTCCCTACTGAGGTTGGGGGTTTATTGGGGACCTCCAAAGTGTAATAGAAATGGATCTGTCCTTTCCCCTGTAACACCATCAGGTCTCCCCTATTTTCATGTCTCCTCATGACTTTTATTCCCTCCATGGTGGGAATTAGGGCTAAACCCAGGGCTACTAGACCATCCCTTCCCAGTAGGTTTACTGGACAATCTGGTAATACCAGCACTTTCATCTGACAACTTTCACCATTTGGATCTACTAACCACAGTGGCTGTGACTCAGGTATGTGCTTTAATGCACCCTGTGCTGATCTAACCAGTGGTGTCGGTAAGGGTGGAGCAGTTGCTCCTTGTAGTTCCGGGTGCTGCTGCTCTACCGCAGCTTCCTGCAGTGCTTGCCTCGCTTCTCTCAGTAATGCTGCATACACTGTACTGTCATTGTCATCCTCTTTTCTATGAAACATGACCGTACTCTTACTATTTTCCCCCCCTCCTTTCTTACAATCTGTCTCCTCTGCCTTATTTTTCTGCTCCTCCGTTTCCTGTTCTTTCTTTTCTTTAGCCTTTCTTTCTCCCTCTTCTCTTCTCTCAGCTATTTGGAGCCAGACTTTTGTCTGTTCATAACCCTCTTTTGCCATTTGTTTTTCTTTTCCATTACATTTTGTTCTAATTTTTTGCTGCAGTTTTTTTATGCTTGTGGTACTTAACCTGCCATTAAAATCGTACTGTTTTACCCAGTAACAAAGCGGGTTTACTGCATCCTCATCTATTTTTTCAACTCTTTTCCAGTCCTTACAGGACAGGTCATCTAAGACCTTTTGTTTATGTTTGCTTCCCCCGGTACCCATTTTGAACTAAATTTAGTCCAGTGTGGTCTTAACACCTGCTGTGTTCTAAACACTGGAAGATTTCAACAGGATGGTGATAAATAGATTGTGGTAAAACTCACTTCAACTCAGAGAGCGGAGTTTTCTTGTCTACAAACATCCACAAAATCTCACCATTTGTTCCCCGTTGTTTTGGTATAAAACTGTTTATCTAGTGATAATCAGTTTTCATTCACTCACACACTTTCACACTTTTAAGTAGGACACTCCTGTCCTTTGCGGAATTTAACTACGTAGTTGAGGACTCCCGTTGTTCTTTGCGGAATTTAACTATTTCATAGAGGACTCCGCTCGTCCTTTAGCAGGGGACGCCGTAATCCCATACACAGAATTTAACTAACTTAGAAGAGTTAGAGGAGTCTGCTCCTCCCGCGGACTTTAACTGCTTTTTATTGTACCTGACAGTGCCTAGGATTCTCAGGGTTTAACTTCTCACCAGAGGACGCCGTAATCCCACACACAGAATTTAACTAACTTAAGAGTTAGAGGAGTCTGCTCCTCCCGCGGACTTTAACTGGTTTTATTTTATTCTTATTTCATTCTAATTTCTTATCGTTTTTCATTTTTATTTTTTTCCCCATACATACTGGTTTTAAACTGAAACTACTCACTGTGTCTCCAGTCTCTGAGGAAAACCGTCAACCGTCGGACTCCAGCTCGTGAGGAAAAAACCAGTCCCGGAAAGGGTCTTAATGCTGTGCACAGGCTTCCTGGATTTTTACTCACCCGCTGGAGTCGTCAGGTATATCGGAAATCCGGCTCGAAGGACCAATTAAATGTCAGGTTCAAACACTAGACATTTCTCACACACTGCAAAAAACAGAGACAAAGAGTCAGTAAATAGTTTCTTACTCGCGAGGAGAGTGCTCAAAGAATGCTTCAGTTACAATCTCCGACCAACACTCTGAAGTTTCTCTGCTCACCTCGCTCTTTTATTGAATCAGGAAACGCCCTAGTTACAAGCAGCTTCAACAGCTAAACAGAGACTCTGTTGAAGCTTGACACAGCAAACTCTTATCCATATAAGATAACTTGAACAGCACATTCTCCTCGAGGTCGTTGGGGTGTGTTCTTGTTCTGCCGCTTATCTTCTGCAACACAAGAAGTGAACAAAACAACAGACAGAACAAACTTCTAAAAGTGGCATAACATTATAAGCTTCATATAAGTAAGATTAAACAAATAATAATTCTAACAGCAACCAAATCACAGATAGTCCATTTTTCACTTCTTTCGCTGAGAAAAAGCTTTTTTGGCTTCTAGGCTTCTTATATATTAAAACATGAGATTTAGACCTGTTTCACGTTTGAAACTGCCAGATCAATTGCTTTTTAGCATTTTGGAGCTGTCCATCATCTAATATGGCTGAAAAATTAATGTAGAGCTACGATATCAGAGATAGTCCATTTTTCACTTATTTCGCTGAGATAAAGCTTTTTTGGCTTCTAGGCTTCTTAAATGTTCAAACATGAGATTTAGACCTGTTTCCCGTTTGAAACTGCCAGATCTATTGCTTCTTAGCATTTTGGAGCTGTCCATCATCTAATATGGCTGAAAAATTAATGTAGAGCTACGAAATCACAAATAGTGCATTTTTCACTTATTTCGCTGAGATAAAGCTTTTTTGGCTTCTAGGCTTCCTATATGTTCAAACATGAGATTTAGACCTGTTTCCCGTTTGAAACTGCCAGATCTATTGCTTCTTAGCATTTTGGAGCTGTCCATCATCTAATATGGCTGAAAATTTAATGTAGAGCTACAATATCAGAGATAGTCCATTTTTCACTTCTTTCGCTGAGATAAAGCTTTTTTGGCTTCTAGCCATCTTATATCTTAAAACATGAGATTTAGACCTGTTTCCCGTTTGAAACTGCCAGATCAATTGCTTTTTAGCATTTTGGAGCTGTCCATCATCTAATATGGTTGAAAATTTAATGTAGAGCTACGATATCAGAGATAGTCCATTTTTCACTTCTTTCGCTGAGATAAAGCTTTTTTGGCTTCTTGGCTTCTTATATGTTCAAACATGAGATTTAGACCTGTTTCCCGTTTGAAACTGCCAGATCTATTGCTTCTTAGCATTTTTGAGCTGTCCATCATCTAATATGGCTGAAAAATTAATGTAGAGCTACGAAATCACAAATAGTGCATTTTTCACTTATTTCGCTGAGATAAAGCTTTATTGGCTTCTAGGCTTCCTATATGTTCAAACATGAGATTTAGACCGGTTTCCCGTTTGAAACTGCCAGATTTATTGCTTGTTAGCATTTTGGAGCTGTCCATCATCTAATATGGCTGAAATATTAATGTAGAGCAACCAAATCAGAGATAGTCCATTTTTCACTTCTTTCGCTGAGATAAAGCTTTTTTGGCTTCTAGGCATCTTATATCTTAAAACATGAGATTTAGACCTGTTTCCCGTTTGAAACTGCCAGATCAATTGCTTTTTAGCATTTTGGAGCTGTCCATCATCTAATATGGCTGAAAAATTAATGTAGAGCTACGAATCACAATAGTCCATTTTTCACTTCTTTCGCTGAGATAAAGCTTTTTTGGCTTCTAGGCTTCCTATATGTTCAAACATGAGATTTAGACCTGTTTCCCGTTTGAAACTACCAGATCTATTGCTTCTTAGCATTTTGGAGCTGTCCATCATCTAATATGGCTGAAAATTTAATGTAGAGCAACGAAATCAGAGATAGTCCATTTTTCACTTCTTTCGCTGAGATAAAGCTTTTTGGCTTCTAGGCTTCCTATATGTTCAAACATGAGATTTAGACCTGTTTCCCGTTTGAAACTGCCAGATCTATTGCTTCTTAGCATTTTGGAGCTGTCCATCATCTAATATGGCTGAAAAATTAATGTAGAGCTACGAAATCACAAATAGTGCATTTTTCACTTATTTCGCTGAGATAAAGCTTTTTTGGCTTCTAGGCTTCTTATATGTTCAAACATGAGATTTAGACCTGTTTCCCTTTGAAACTGCCAGATCTATTGCTTCTTAGCATTTTGGAGCTGTCCATCATCTAATATGGCTGAAAATTTAATGTAGAGCTACGAAATCACAAATAGTCAATTTTTCACTTATTTCGCTGAGATAAAGCTTTTTTGGCTTCTAGGCTTCCTATATGTTCAAACATGAGATTTAGACCTGTTTCCCGTTTGAAACTGCCAGATCTATTGCTTCTTAGCATTTTGGAGCTGTCCATCATCTAATATGGCTGAAAATTTAATGTAGAGCTACGAAATCAGAGATAGTCCATTTTTCACTTCTTTCGCTGAGATAAAGCTTTTTTGGCTTCTAGGCTTCTTATATGTTCAAACATGAGATTTAGACCTGTTTCCCGTTTGAAACTGCCAGATCTATTGCTTCTTAGCATTTTGGAGCTGTCCATCATCTAATATGGCTGAAAATTTAATGTAGAGCTACGAATCAGAGATAGTCCATTTTTCACTTCTTTCGCTGAGATAAAGCTTTTTTGGCTTCTAGGCTTCCTATATGTTCAAACATGAGATTTAGACCTGTTTCCCGTTTGAAACTGCCAGATCTATTGCTTCTTAGCATTTTGGAGCTGTCCATCATCTAATATGGCTGAAAAATTAATGTAGAGCTACGAAATCACAAATAGTGCATTTTTCACTTATTTCGCTGAGATAAAGCTTTTTGGCTTCTAGGCTTCCTATATGTTCAAACATGAGATTTAGACCTGTTTCCCGTTTGAAACTGCCAGATCTATTGCTTCTTAGCATTTTGGAGCTGTCCATCATCTAATATGGCTGAAAATTTAATGTAGAGCAACCAAATCACAGATAGTCCATTTTTCACTTCTTTCGCTGAGATAAAGCTTTTTTGGCTTCTAGGCATCTTATATCTTAAAACATGAGATTTAGACCTGTTTCCCGTTTGAAACTGCCAGATCAATTGCTTTTTAGCATTTTGGAGCTGTCCATCATCTAATATGGCTGAAAAATTAATGTAGAGCTACGAAATCACAAATAGTGCATTTTTCACTTCTTTCGCTGAGATAAAGCTTTTTTGGCTTCTAGGCTTCCTATATGTTCAAACATGAGATTTAGACCTGTTTCCCGTTTGAAACTGCCAGATCTATTGCTTCTTAGCATTTTGGAGCTGTCCATCATCTAATATGGCTGAAAAATTAATGTAGAGCTACGAAATCACAGATAGTCCATTTTTCACTTCTTTCGCTGAGATAAAGCTTTTTTGGCTTCTAGGCTTCCTATATGTTCAAACATGAGATTTAGACCTGTTTCCCGTTTGAAACTGCCAGATCTATTGCTTCTTAGCATTTTGGAGCTGTCCATCATCTAATATGGCTGAAAAATTAATGTAGAGCTACGAAATCACAAATAGTGCATTTTTCACTTATTTCGCTGAGATAAAGCTTTTTGGCTTCTAGGCTTCCTATATGTTCAAACATGAGATTTAGACCTGTTTCCCGTTTGAAACTGCCAGATCTATTGCTTCTTAGCATTTTGGAGCTGTCCATCATCTAATATGGCTGAAAATTTAATGTAGAGCTACGATATCAGAGATAGTCCATTTTTCACTTCTTTCGCTGAGATAAAGCTTTTTTGGCTTCTAGGCTTCTTATATCTTAAAACATGAGATTTAGACCTGTTTCCCGTTTGAAACTGCCAGATCTATTGCTTCTTAGCATTTTGGAGCTGTCCATCATCTAATATGGCTGAAAAATTAATGTAGAGCTACGAAATCACAAATAGTGCATTTTTCACTTATTTCGCTGAGATAAAGCTTTTTTGGCTTCTAGGCTTCCTATATGTTCAAACATGAGATTTAGACCGGTTTCCCGTTTGAAACTGCCAGATCTATTGCTTGTTAGCATTTTGGAGCTGTCCATCATCTAATATGGCTGAAAATTTAATGTAGAGCAACCAAATCACAGATAGTCCATTTTTCACTTCTTTCGCTGAGATAAAGCTTTTTTGGCTTCTAGGCATCTTATATGTTCAAACATGAGATTTAGACCTGTTTCCCGTTTGAAACTGCCAGATCAATTGCTTTTTAGCATTTTGGAGCTGTCCATCATCTAATATGGCTGAAAAATTAATGTAGAGCTACGAAATCACAAATAGTGCATTTTTCACTTCTTTCGCTGAGATAAAGCTTTTTTGGCTTCTAGGCTTCTTAAATGTTCAAACATGAGATTTAGACCTGTTTCCCCTTTGAAACTGCCAGATCTATTGCTTCTTAGCATTTTGGAGCTGTCCATCATCTAATATGGTTGAAAATTTAATGTAGAGCTACGAAATCAGAGATAGTCCATTTTTCACTTCTTTCGCTGAGATAAAGCTTTTTTGGCTTCTAGGCTTCTTATATCTTAAAACATGAGATTTAGACCTGTTTCCCCTTTGAAACTGCCAGATCTATTGCTTCTTAGCATTTTGGAGCTGTCCATCATCTAATATGGCTGAAAATTAATGTAGAGCTACGAAAACAAATCGCGCGTGAGTAACTGTTCACTTGTTTCGCTGAGATAAAGCTTTTTTGGCTTCTAGGCTTCCTATATGTTCAAACATGAGATTTAGACCTGTTTCCCGTTTGAAACTGCCAGATCTATTGCTTCTTAGCATTTTGGAGCTGTCCATCATCTAATATGGCTGAAAATTTAATGTAGAGCTACGAAATCAGAGATAGTCCATTTTTCACTTCTTTCGCTGAGATAAAGATTTTTTGGCTTCTAGGCTTCTTATATCATAAACATGAGATTTAGACCTGTTTCCCGTTTGAAACTGCCAGATCTATTGCTTCTTAGCATTTTGGAGCTGTCCATCATCTAATATGGCTGAAAAATTAATGTAGAGCTACGAAATCAGAGATAGTCCATTTTTCACTTCTTTCGCTGAGATAAAGCTTTTTTGGCTTCTAGGCTTCTTATATGTTCAAACATGAGATTTAGACCTGTTTCCCGTTTGAAACTGCCAGATCTATTGCTTCTTAGCATTTTGGAGCTGTCCATCATCTAATATGGCTGAAAATTTAATGTAGAGCTACGAATCAAGATAGTCCATTTTTCACTTCTTTCGCTGAGATAAAGCTTTTTTGGCTTCTAGGCTTCTTATATCTTCAAACATGAGATTTAGACCTGTTTCCCGTTTGAAACTGCCAGATCTATTGCTTCTTAGCATTTTGGAGCTGTCCATCATCTAATATGGCTGAAAATTTAATGTAGAGCTACGAAATCACAGATAGTCCATTTTTCACTTCTTTCGCTGAGATAAAGCTTTTTTGGCTTCTAGGCTTCTTATATGTTCAAACATGAGATTTAGACCTGTTTCCCGTTTGAAACTGCCAGATCTATTGCTTCTTAGCATTTTGGAGCTGTCCATCATCTAATATGGCTGAAAATTTAATGTAGAGCTACGAAATCACAGATAGTCCATTTTTCACTTCTTTCGCTGAGATAAAGCTTTTTTGGCTTCTAGGCTTCTTATATGTTCAAACATGAGATTTAGACCTGTTTCCCGTTTGAAACTGCCAGATCTATTGCTTCTTAGCATTTTGGAGCTGTCCATCATCTAATATGGCTGAAAATTAATGTAGAGCTACGAAATCACAGATAGTCCATTTTTCACTTCTTTCGCTGAGATAAAGCTTTTTTGGCTTCTAGGCTTCTTATATGTTCAAACATGAGATTTAGACCTGTTTCCCGTTTGAAACTGCCAGATCTATTGCTTCTTAGCATTTTGGAGCTGTCCATCATCTAATATGGCTGAAAATTTAATGTAGAGCTACGAAATCACAGATAGTCCATTTTTCACTTCTTTCGCTGAGATAAAGCTTTTTTGGCTTCTAGGCTTCTTATATGTTCAAACATGAGATTTAGACCTGTTTCCCGTTTGAAACTGCCAGATCTATTGCTTCTTAGCATTTTGGAGCTGTCCATCATCTAATATGGCTGAAAATTTAATGTAGAGCTACGAAATCACAGATAGTCCATTTTTCACTTCTTTCGCTGAGATAAAGCTTTTTTGGCTTCTAGGCTTCTTATATCTTCAAACATGAGATTTAGACCTGTTTCCCCTTTGAAACTGCCAGATCTATTGCTTCTTAGCATTTTGGAGCTGTCCATCATCTAATATGGCTGAAAATTTAATGTAGAGCTACGAATCAGAGATAGTCCATTTTTCACTTCTTTCGCTGAGATAAAGCTTTTTTGGCTTCTAGGCTTCTTATATCTTAAAACATGAGATTTAGACCTGTTTCCCGTTTGAAACTGCCAGATCTATTGCTTCTTAGCATTTTGGAGCTGTCCATCATCTAATATGGCTGAAAATTTAATGTAGAGCAACAAATCACAGATAGTCCATTTTTCACTTCTTTCGCTGAGATAAAGCTTTTTTGGCTTCTAGGCTTCCTATATGTTCAAACATGAGATTTAGACCTGTTTCCCGTTTGAAACTGCCAGATCTATTGCTTCTTAGCATTTTGGAGCTGTCCATCATCTAATATGGCTGAAAATTTAATGTAGAGCAACCAAATCACAGATAGTCCATTTTTCACTTCTTTCGCTGAGATAAAGCTTTTTTGGCTTCTAGGCTTCTTATATGTTCAAACATGAGATTTAGACCTGTTTCCCGTTTGAAACTGCCAGATCTATTGCTTCTTAGCATTTTGGAGCTGTCCATCATCTAATATGGCTGAAAATTTAATGTAGAGCTACGAAATCACAGATAGTCCATTTTTCACTTCTTTCGCTGAGATAAAGCTTTTTTGGCTTCTAGGCTTCTTATATCTTCAAACATGAGATTTAGACCTGTTTCCCGTTTGAAACTGCCAGATCTATTGCTTCTTAGCATTTTGGAGCTGTCCATCATCTAATATGGCTGAAAATTTAATGTAGAGCTACGATATCAGAGATAGTCCATTTTTCACTTCTTTCGCTGAGATAAAGCTTTTTTGGCTTCTAGGCTTCTTATATGTTCAAACATGAGATTTAGACCTGTTTCCCGTTTGAAACTGCCAGATCTATTGCTTCTTAGCATTTTGGAGCTGTCCATCATCTAATATGGCTGAAAATTTAATGTAGAGCTACGATATCAGAGATAGTCCATTTTTCACTTCTTTCGCTGAGATAAAGCTTTTTTGGCTTCTAGGCTTCTTATATGTTCAAACATGAGATTTAGACCTGTTTCCCGTTTGAAACTGCCAGATCTATTGCTTCTTAGCATTTTGGAGCTGTCCATCATCTAATATGGCTGAAAATTTAATGTAGAGCTACGAAATCAGAGATAGTCCATTTTTCACTTCTTTCGCTGAGATAAAGCTTTTTTGGCTTCTAGGCTTCTTATATCTTCAAACATGAGATTTAGACCTGTTTCCCGTTTGAAACTGCCAGATCTATTGCTTCTTAGCATTTTGGAGCTGTCCATCATCTAATATGGCTGAAAATTTAATGTAGAGCTACGAAATCACAGATAGTCCATTTTTCACTTCTTTCGCTGAGATAAAGCTTTTTTGGCTTCTAGGCTTCTTATATCTTCAAACATGAGATTTAGACCTGTTTCCCGTTTGAAACTGCCAGATCTATTGCTTCTTAGCATTTTGGAGCTGTCCATCATCTAATATGGCTGAAAATTTAATGTAGAGCTACGAAATCACAGATAGTCCATTTTTCACTTCTTTCGCTGAGATAAAGCTTTTTTGGCTTCTAGGCTTCTTATATGTTCAAACATGAGATTTAGACCTGTTTCCCGTTTGAAACTGCCAGATCTATTGCTTCTTAGCATTTTGGAGCTGTCCATCATCTAATATGGCTGAAAATTTAATGTAGAGCTACGAAATCAGAGATAGTCCATTTTTCACTTCTTTCGCTGAGATAAAGCTTTTTTGGCTTCTAGGCTTCTTATATGTTCAAACATGAGATTTAGACCTGTTTCCCGTTTGAAACTGCCAGATCTATTGCTTCTTAGCATTTTGGAGCTGTCCATCATCTAATATGGCTGAAAATTTAATGTAGAGCTACGAAATCAGAGATAGTCCATTTTTCACTTCTTTCGCTGAGATAAAGCTTTTTTGGCTTCTAGGCTTCTTATATGTTCAAACATGAGATTTAGACCTGTTTCCCGTTTGAAACTGCCAGATCTATTGCTTCTTAGCATTTTGGAGCTGTCCATCATCTAATATGGCTGAAAATTTAATGTAGAGCTACGATATCAGAGATAGTCCATTTTTCACTTCTTTCGCTGAGATAAAGCTTTTTGGCTTCTAGGCTTCTTATATCTTCAAACATGAGATTTAGACCTGTTTCCCGTTTGAAACTGCCAGATCTA
>NW_027675274.1:0-2500 GCF_904066995.2 Poecilia reticulata
AAACTCGATGATTCCTGGAGCCACCGCAGCTTCCTGGAGGCCGGTTCCACCCCAAACGATACCTAACTGGAACCGACAGTCCTGCTGCGATGGACCAGTAAAAGACGGCTAGGACAGTCGGGACGTCTCGGTCTCGCTACCGATGGACGACCGCGGGCTGGAGCGGGTGGGGCCAGGCCCACGACTGTCAGTGGCCGGGTCTGGAGGCGAACCTGCAAGGTTGGAGGAACCCTTCGCCGAAGCGCCAGTGCTTGAGAGCACCAGGGCCGGCGGGAGCCCTTCATGGCAGGCCACGTGTGCTGTTCGGTCGGTTGTGTGTGTGTAAGTGTGCGTGGGAGACATCCACTGGAGCTCCAGGACCTCCAGCGGGACCCCGGGCGGACCGGAGTCCGCTCAGAGCACACCGCCTTCGGCCTGGGCCCAGGGTGTCCTTGCCGCTCTGTCCTGCCTTCCACAGAGCTCCGGGGCGAGCCAGAGAACCTCCAGGCCCGTCGGAAGGACCCAGCAGACTCACCGGCCAAATCTGAGACATGTCGGCCAAAGCCCCGGTTCTCCAGAGAAAAGGCAGACTTTTTTTTTTAAAACCGCTCAAAATGCACTAAAATGGGGGAAAAGAGGGCTGAAACCTGCTTAGATAGGCTCGCCAGACATCCAGGTTTCCGAAAATATAATTTTCTAAGACCTCACTTTCCCATTTTTCTTCTAAGTCCCTCTTTTCCAACTCTCTTCTCATATCGTTCCGGCAGTGTTTTGACGGGTAAGGTGACGCAATACCCTCGGCGAGTTTCATGGGCGAAAGTGAAAGTAAAAAAGACCGGACATTTTAGTGTGCACCGGACCTTCCGGTGCTAATATCTCGGTCGTTCTTTGCGGTAGAAGGAAACGGATGGCACGGGGCTGTTCCCCGGACTCCGGACTATCGGGCCATGGTGCGTTTTTACCGAAAAAGTGCATTTTTTTCCGCGAAAGCGGACCGAATGGACCCGCTTTGGCGAAAATCGCTTAAAAATTCGTTAAAAATCGTAGGAAGGTCCTGGAGCAAATCGGACACCACCAGCGCACTCCTGGGACTCGCCCGGTTCCATCGGGGTATGACATGCCAGGGTTCCCGTCCGTTTTGACCGCTTTTTCGGGGGACCGAATGGGACCGCTTTGGCGAAAATCGCTTAAACATTCGTTAAAAATCGTAGGAAGGTCCTGGAGCAAATCGGACACCACCAGCGCACTCCTGGGACTCGCCCGGTTCCATCGGGGTATGACATGCCAGGTCCCGTCCGTTTGACCGCTTTTCGGGGACCGACGATGGGACCGCTTTGGCGAAAATCGCTTAAAAATTCGTTAAAAATCGGGGACCGTCCTAGGCGAAATCGGAGACCACCGGGGCACTCCTGGGACTCGCCCGGTTCTTCCAGTATATAGTTTGCCTAGGTTCCGTACGAATTTGAAATCCGGGCCTGGAGCAACAGAGACATACAGGCCTGCAGAACCAGGCTGGGACATCCAGGCAGAGACATCCAGGCCTGCAGAACCAGGCACAGACATCCAGGCAGAGACATCCAGGCCTGCAGAACCAGGCTGGACATCCAGGCAGAGACATCCAGGCTGGAACAGAACCAGGACATCCAGGCAGAGACATCCAGGCACAGACATCCAGGCAGAGACATCCAGCGACATCCAGGCAGAGACATCCAGGCAGAGACATCCAGGCACAGACATCCAGGCAGAGACATCCAGGCTAGGAGACATCCAGGCAGCAGACATCCAGGCAGAGACATCCAGGCTGGGACATCCAGGCAGAGACATCCAGGCTAGCAGGACATCCAGGCAGAGACAGCCAGTCAGAGACAACCAGGCTGGACATCAGAGACATCCAGGCACAGACATCCAGGCAGAGACATCCAGGCTGGGACATCCAGGCTGGACATCCAGGCAGAGACATCCAGGCTGGGACATCCAGGCAGAGACATCCAGGCAGAGACATCCAGGCTGAGACATCCAGGCAGAGACATCCAGGCAGAGACATCCAGGCACAGACATCCAGGCAGAGACATCCAGGCAGAGACATCCAGGCAGAGACATCCAGGCAGAGACATCCAGGCAGAGACATCCAGGCAGAGACATCCAGGCTGAGACATCCAGGCAGAGACATCCAGGCAGAGACATCCAGGCAGAGACATCCAGGCAGAGACATCCAGGCAGAGACATCCAGGCTGAGACATCCAGGCAGAGACATCCAGGCAGAGACATCCAGGCTGAGACATCCAGGCAGAGACATCCAGGCAGAGACATCCAGGCAGAGACATCCAGGCAGAGACATCCAGGCACAGACATCCAGGCAGAGACATCCAGGCACAGACATCCAGGCAGAGACATCCAGGCTGGGACATCCAGGCAGAGACATCCAGGCAGAGACATCCAGGCTGGGACATCCAGGCCTGGAGGTCAAGGCTGCATGGAACTCCACATAGCCTTGACATCCAAGCCATGGGCCCACACCCAG
>NW_027675274.1:12500-22478 GCF_904066995.2 Poecilia reticulata
TTCGTTAAAAATCGTAGGAAGGTCCTGGAGCAAATCGGACACCACCAGCGCACTCCTGGGACTCGCCCGGTTCCATCGGGGTATTACATGCCCGGATCCGAACAAGCGTTCGGGGTCTGGGTCGTGTTTCGGGACCCTGGTAAGGCACATGACAGTGGCGCTGAGGATGATGATGTTGCAGCAGCCGATGAAGATACTCACGTCGGGCGGGGCTGAGCGGGGGATGAGCGAGGGCTGAGACCCTCGACAGAGAACCGGGCCTAGGGAACCGGGACTTTGGTCCAGGCCTCCGGGAGTGACATCACCCGAACCGGGGCATCCCAGGAGCACGATGGTGCCAGTCCCGGTTCGTTTGGACCGCGGGAAAGGGTACTTTTGACCCGACTTCCGGTAGACGGTTAAACACCCATAGACGACCGCAGGAAGGTCCTGGAGCGAAACGGAGGCCACCCTAGTAATCCCCGGAGCGGCCCGGATCCAACGGTGTACGGCATGAGCGGGTTCCGGGCCTTCCGGACCGCCTCCTCGCGCCCCCCCCGGGCCCGCTTTGGCGCAAATCGCTTAAAAATTCGTTAAAAATCGGGGGAACGTCCTAGGCGAAATCGGAGACCACCGGGGCACTCCTGGGACTCGCCCGGTTCTTCCAGTATATAGTTTGCCTAGGTTCCGTACGAATTTGAAATCCGGGCCTGGAGCAACAGAGACATACAGGCCTGCAGAACCAGGCTGGGACATCCAGGCACAGACATCCAGGCCTGCAGAACCAGGCTGGGACATCCAGGCCTGCAGAACCAGGCACAGACATCCAGGCAGAGACATCCAGGCCTGGACATCCAGGCACAGACATCCAGGCCTGGACATCCAGGCACAGACATCCAGGCAGAGACATCCAGGCCTGGACATCCAGGCACAGACATCCAGGCCTGGACATCCAGGCACAGACATCCAGGCAGAGACATCCAGGCCTGGACATCCAGGCAGAGACATCCAGGCCTGGACATCCAGGCACAGACATCCAGGCAGAGACATCCAGGCCTGGACATCCAGGCCTGGACATCCAGGCAGAGACATCCAGGCCTGGACATCCAGGCACAGACATCCAGGCCTGGACATCCAGGCCTGGACATCCAGGCAGAGACATCCAGGCCTGGACATCCAGGCACAGACATCCAGGCAGAGACATCCAGGCCTGGACATCCAGGCACAGACATCCAGGCCTGGACATCCAGGCACAGACATCCAGGCAGAGACATCCAGGCCTGGACATCCAGGCCTTGACCTCCAGGCCCACACCCAGACTTGGCTCCGGGTCAGACACAGTCTTGGAACCCCCCCCACCCCCGATAGAACCAGGCTCTCCACACGAGTATGTGAACCCACACTTAAGCACCCCTCCTCGGACTAAACCAAGCAGTACGCAGGCCCTGGAAGCTCGTGCCCCTGGTAAGGCAACTCAGTTTTACGATGTGGCCTTGGGTTGACCGGGGAGAGGCTACCCTCCCCAGCCTCTTCCGGCCGAGCGCCCCCTTCCGGTCCCTGGATGGGACTTAGACTTTTTCTCGCCATCAACTGAGAACCGGGCCTGCCAGGCCCACCGGCCGAGCACGTGTACCCACACTTAAGCACCCCTCCTCGGACTAACCCAGCAGTACGCAGGCCCTGGAAGTTCGTGCCCCTGGTAAGGCAGCAGGACTTAGATTCTGGTAAAAAATGTTGGGTTTCTCCATAGGTTTAACTGGAGAGTGTTCGCTGCGTACCCAATTTTGCACATCTTCTAACGGCCACCAACAGGGCAATTTTGACCCGATCGAGATGCGGCTTGGCAGCCTTTGCGATCTCGTCTCGGCCTACACACAACCGAATTTTGGAGCTCTAGCATCAAAGCTTGGCCCTTCAGAGCCATGTGCGGTTTTCGGACCCCAGGTCCGGATCGACACAAGGGGGCGTGCCTGAATTGAAAAACCGGTGACATTAGTTCCATGTGGTCGGACTGAACACCCCCACGAAGTTTCAGCTCCGTTGGACCACGTTAAGTGGGTCTCCCTGGTGTTTGAATTTCGTGTTTCCAGAAAAACCGCTCCATTGATTTGAATGGGAAATGGCCTCCCGGCACCATAGATATCCGCATATTCTAACGGCCACCAACAGGGCAATTTTGATCCGATCGCGATGCGGCTTGGCAGCCTTTGCGATCTCGTCTAGCTCTTTAAACGTACCGATTTTTATAGCTCCAGCTACTACGGTTCTTGCTGGGGGCCGGTGCCGTTTTTAGAAATGGGGGTCCGGATCGAGCCCACAGGGGCGTGCCTGGATTGAACAAGCGGTGGCATACGGTCCATGGGGTCGGACTGAACACCCCCACGAAGTTTCAGCTCTGTGGGACCACGTTAAGTGGTAATGCCACGCGGTTTTATTTCCAGTTACCATAACCCTCCTTATGGTCTGTGGACACTGTCCACTCTTAACGGGCCCTGGCACCGTTCACCGCGGCCCTGGCTCCATTCACCACTTGTAAACATTGGCGGGGCGCCGGCAGTCGCTGCCCTAACTCGTTACTGGAGGCGGGGCGCCAGTAGTCGCGGCCCTGGCTCCATTCACCACTCGCGGCCTGGCTCCATTCACCACCGCGGCCCTGGCCCTAACCACTCGCGGCCTGGCTCCATCCACTCGCGGCCCTGGCTCCATTCACCACTCGTACAGCGGCCTGGCCCATTAACTCGCGGCCCTGCTCCATTACCTCGCGGCCTGGCTCCAGTACTCGCGGCCCTGGCTCCATTCACCACCGCCCTGGTCCATTACTGGGCCTGGTATTCAAGCTGGAACACTTTGTCATTTTTCTGTGTCTGAAAATATTTCTAAGTGTTGTTGGAACACTTTGTCATTTTTTGTCTATCACCCACTTTTCAGACTTTCTTTATTCTCATTCAGTAGTGTTTTTCCGCATAAGGTGTTTAAATCCCAATCATTCTTTTGTGCCCCTGGTAAGGCATAGAGCTTTCAGAGCAGCCAGAGCAGCTGGGGGCAATCGCGCAATCAGCGCCCTGCCTGCCTGCCTGCCGCTGCCGCCTCGCAATCAGGCTCAATAGACCCAGCTGCCCGTTCCACCCTCGCTGCTGCAAACTTCTCCGGACAACAACGCTTCTGCCGGACGTTTACTGCAGACGTGTGTCCAGATGCCCCAACCACGCTGCCCGTCTGCCAAGGCAAGTTTCTCAGCTGCCCAAGCATTTAGAGCGTTCATTGCATTTTAACCCTGTGACGGAAGATACTTGCCTTCGCCCACAGACGGGTGAACATCCGTGGGATGGCTGCCCAGTCAGGGCTTGGGATACCTGGTCCAGGGTGGACAGACACCTTCCGGTTCACAACCGCCTCGAGCCACAGGTGTTACGCGACCTCTTCTCCAGCTTCAGTGGCGTTCCACTCTCCGCGCCATCGCAGAGCTTCGCTCCACGGATCCGACCCGCCGCTGGCATCCGGCCTGGAGCCCAAGACCCGAACAGCAGAGCTCCAGATCGCAGGGAGAGACGCAGACGTGTCGTCGTCTCCTGGCCCCCACGCGGGCGCCACGGCCGTTCAAGTACAGACTCTTCTCCTCATGCTGTCACCATGCCTGCTTCTGCTTCTCCGCCTGGTTCACCTGCAGCCACCGGAGCCCCGTCTCCTGCAGCCACCGGAGCCCCGTCTCCTGCAGCTTCTCCGCAGGGCCAGACCGACTCTGATTCCCCTGCAACATCAACCTCCACAAGGCCAGTCAGAGGACTTGCCCTGCTGCCATTTGCTCCAAGGAAGTTTCCACCACCCGTGGAGCGCTACCTTGAAGATTCCATCAGATCTGCGGGGTGCCCTGCCGAGCGCACAGCACGGATGAACGCACGCTCCAAGCTGGGTCGGGTCCGTAGCTTTCTCTCATTTATTGCACACGGCAGGCAGGTCAACCCCACCTGGAAGTTCCTGGACGACGTGGAACGGGTCCACGCCTTCCCGCAGGCACTGAAGCTGAAGAAAAGAGCCATAACGACTGTTAAAGTTTACCTGGTGAACCTGTCCCAGTTCATGGATTACTTTGCCGCTACACCCCCGCGGGAATGCAGGCTGACCCGGAGACAGATCACCGCCGTCAGCAGAGCGGTCAAGGCTGACCTCCTCCAAATAGCCACCGAGGTGACCCTCCACCAGATCGAAGTTAAGCGCTCCAAGGAACGGCGGACCGTCACCAGAACCCAGCTGAGAACCTGCAAGACCCTGGCCAGGACGACAATCCCTTCCCTGCTAAGAAAGCTGGAGAACCAGCCAACCATCCAGTTGCGGAACCAGTTCTATGGTTACCTAGCTTGCTATCTCTCTGCGGTCTATGGTCACAGAGCAGGGGTCTTGACAAACATGACTGCCGACGAGCTCCAGGAAGCGATTGATGAAGCCCAGGAAGGCGCTCCGGGCTTTGTGATTAATGTAAGTTTCTGGTAGAACCAGACCTGGTAGAACCAGACCTGGGGAACGGGCATGGGAAGCTAATCTAATCTAATCTGATCTCTCCTCAGGTGAGGAGGCACAAGACGAACCGTGCGTTCGGCGCCGCCCAGCTGTTCTTGAGCCATGCCGAGTTCGGGTGGTTCGTACGTTGGATGGGTGTCCGCCGGCTGCTGGAACCACGCTGCAAGCTACTGTTTTTCAGCGCACAACAGACGCGTATAAGACGGCTAAGCAAATACGCGGCGTGTGCATGGAGCTCAATGGGACTTCCGGGCCGTCCCACGGTAACCGATCTAAGGACAGCGGTAGCGACCCACGTGAGTGATCCATTAACGGCTCTGAACTCACCCGCTTTTCTGTTTTTAAATGTATTTTCTGGTTCTACGCAGGCACGGGATGCGCACGGCAGCGAGGTCAGGGGACAACTGTCTAGGGTCATGTGTCATGACACGAGGACCGCGGACCGGTACTATGCCAACCATCTCACCGCGGAGCAATTGGCTGACATCCGGAACGCGTTCGACCGAGCCACAGCACCCCAATCCTCTCCGAGCTCTGGAAGATCCAGGGCCGCTAGTCCTGCCAGTGTACTGGCTACGGATGGTGACTCCTCGGGGGATCTGGCTCCATCAAGCAGTCCTACAGAGACGGAGCCACCCACTGGAACTATTCAATAAAGAATTTAAATGTTTACCGCTAAATCTGCTTTATTATTGGGGTGTTTTGGGGAAAACCTACGGGCAGAGAGAACCATACAACCAGGCCCTCCAGACGAGTAAGTGAAGCCACACTGAAACACACCTCATCGGCCCCAGAAGTACGCAGGCCCTGGAAGTTCGTGCCCCTGGAGAGGTCTGATGACCCAGAGACTGGCAGGAGAGGGGACAGGCCCGCCACACGCCCGAGCGTGACGGGCCCTGGCCGGCCTCGAGAGGCCGGCCAGCCCCTCCTCATCCTGGAGGGTCAGAGAACCGTAACCAGCAAGGCACCGGCCGAACCTGCGCACACATACTGTGGTCCCCTCCTCGGACCCCAACCCCCCAGCACACAGGGCCTAGAAGCTCGTGCCCCTAGTGGGGCAGGATCAAACCAGACCAAGGGAGGGAAGGGGGCCGAGGTCTGCCACACCGGAGTGTGGCAGGCCCACACCGGTCACGGATGACCGACGCTGGCCCCCAATCGCCTCTGAAGGGTCAGAGAACCGGGAAGGGAGAGAGAACCGGGAACCGAAGGGTTGTGGGGGGCGAGCTGAGGCCTGCACCCTCGCCTGGGAACCGGAGGAAGTTCGTGCCCCTGGTATGGCAACGGTCCTTTCGTGGGGGCCCCGGAGGTCGGCCGACAAAAAGGATAGGATCGAGGGGGGAATCTCTTGAATGTCAGTGGGTACCCCTCTCTCACGACGGTCTGAACTTCTCTTCACCACTGGCAGAGTGATCCATCGCTAAGAGCTTTTGTGTGTCTGTTCAGGGAAAGCTCAGAGAATGTGGGTTTGACAAAAGCGACCGACTGGCGCTCGACTCGCCGAGGGCCCCCGCCCGACAGGGCGAAGGTCCGCCGCCGAGGCGAGTCATTGAACCCCCGTGCCCTCTCCGGGGGAGAGGGGAGAGTTGGGTACCAGCCGGCGCGCGGAGAGCGGCCAGGGCTTAGCCGCGTCCCCGCACTGGGGGTTTTCGGTTCCGAGTTTGGGGCCGTCACCGTAGGTTCGCCGTGCGCTCGGCGCCGCCCCGACGCAGCCTCCAACGCTCGCTCCGCCGTCCGGCCCCGCGAAGCCCTTCGGGGTCGGAGCGACGGTTACGAGCGCTTTGGAGCAGAGGCTGCCGGGCGGCCCCGGAGGGCGCCTTCGGCGGGTGGTCGGCCCCGGACTAAGTCGGTGGAGCCGGTCCGCGACAGATACAAATCCCACCCCCCAAACAGTTAAATGGGGCGGGAAGAGCACAGCCGCGGGCCGGAGCCCGGCGCGGAGAACGGTCGTGCGCCGCGGCGGGCCGGAAGACGGACGGAGCCGAGGCTCCGCCGCTCCCGCCCCGGACGCGACATCCGGCCGCCGAGACCCCCGCGCCGAGGATCTGCTATCAAGTACGGGGGAGGGGGGAAAAGCGGTGTGAGGGAGACGGGGGGCTCAGGTCGAACCACAACCGCCGAAGCGGCGTGGCCGGCCCCGGCCAGACCCTGAGGACTGGCCGGCCCCGTTTCCCCGCGGCGCTCCCCCCCCCAAGAACCTCGACCCAGCAATTAGTTATGTAGCCACCGAGAGCCAACAAGAGCCACGCGCCGAGAGCGGGGCCTCACTCAAGGCCCCGCAACCCAACGCCGCAGCAGCTCTGGTCTCTCAGTGGCTCAATCTTTTAGACAAGCATATGCTACTAGGCAGGCCGGTGACGGAAGGTTGCTCCGGCGACGCACCGCGTGGGTGCGCGCTTTATCCGGAGGAGAGCCCGCCGACTTCCGGCTCCGAGGCGCGGGGCATGCATCTCGAAAGGTCGTGCGTCGTCAGGGTTTGAGAAACTCTATGATCTCCTGGAGCCACCGCCGCTTGCGGAGGCCGGTTCCACCCCCAAACGATACCCAACTGGAACCGACCGGCGATGGACCAGTGAAAGACGGCTGGGACAGACGGGACGTCTCGGTCTCGCTACCGATGGTACGACCGCGGGCTGGAGCGGGTGGGGTCGGGCATACATGCCTCCAGACCCGCGTCTGCACGGGTCAGGAGACGGGCCTGCAAGGCTGAAGGAACCCTTCGCCGAAGCGCCAATGCTTCAGAGCACCAGGGCCGGCGAGAGCCCTTCATGGCAGGCCACATTTGTACCGTACCACAGACTGTCAGTACCCGGGTCTAGAGGCGAACCTGCAAGGTTGGAGGAACCCTTCGCCGAAGCGCCAGTGCTTGAGAGCACCAGGGCCGGCGGGAGCCCTTCATGGCAGGCCACGTGTGCTGTTCGGTCGGTTGTGTGTGTGTAAGTGTGCGTGGGAGACATCCACTGGAGCTCCAGGACCTCCAGCGGGACCCCGGGCGGACCGGAGTCCGCTCAGAGCACACCGCCTTCGGCCTGGGCCCAGGGTGTCCTTGCCGCTCTGTCCTGCCTTCCACAGAGCTCCGGGGCGAGCCAGAGAACCTCCAGGCCCGTCGGAAGGACCCAGCAGACTCACCGGCCAAATCTGAGACATGTCGGCCAAAGCCCCGGTTCTCCAGAGAAAAGGCAGACTTTTTTTTTTAAAACCGCTCAAAATGCACTAAAATGGGGGAAAAGAGGGCTGAAACCTGCTTAGATAGGCTCGCCAGACATCCAGGTTTCCGAAAATATAATTTTCTAAGACCTCACTTTCCCATTTTTCTTCTAAGTCCCTCTTTTCCAACTCTCTTCTCATATCGTTCCGGCAGTGTTTTGACGGGTAAGGTGACGCAATACCCTCGGCGAGTTTCATGGGCGAAAGTGAAAGTAAAAAAGACCGGACATTTTAGTGTGCACCGGACCTTCCGGTGCTAATATCTCGGTCGTTCTTTGCGGTAGAAGGAAACGGATGGCACGGGGCTGTTCCCCGGACTCCGGACTATCGGGCCATGGTGCGTTTTTACCGAAAAAGTGCATTTTTTTCCGCGAAAGCGGACCGAATGGACCCGCTTTGGCGAAAATCGCTTAAAAATTCGTTAAAAATCGTAGGAAGGTCCTGGAGCAAATCGGACACCACCAGCGCACTCCTGGGACTCGCCCGGTTCCATCGGGGTATGACATGCCAGGGTTCCCGTCCGTTTTGACCGCTTTTTCGGGGGACCGAATGGGACCGCTTTGGCGAAAATCGCTTAAACATTCGTTAAAAATCGTAGGAAGGTCCTGGAGCAAATCGGACACCACCAGCGCACTCCTGGGACTCGCCCGGTTCCATCGGGGTATGACATGCCAGGGTTCCCGTCCGTTTTGACCGCTTTTTCGGGGGACCGAATGGGACCGCTTTGGCGAAAATCGCTTAAAAATTCGTTAAAATCGGGGGAACGTCCTAGGCGAAATCGGAGACCACCGGGGCACTCCTGGGACTCGCCCGGTTCTTCCAGTATATAGTTTGCCTAGGTTCCGTACGAATTTGAAATCCGGGCCTGGAGCAACAGAGACATACAGGCCTGCAGAACCAGGCTGGGACATCCAGGCAGAGACATCCAGGCCTGCAGAACCAGGCACAGACATCCAGGCAGAGACATCCAGGCCTGCAGAACCAGGCTGGGACATCCAGGCAGAGACATCCAGGCTGGGACATCCAGGCAGAGACATCCAGGCACAGACATCCAGGCAGAGACATCCAGGCACAGACATCCAGGCAGAGACATCCAGGCTGGGACATCCAGGCAGAGACATCCAGGCTGGGACATCCAGGCTGAGACATCCAGGCAGAGACATCCAGGCACAGACATCCAGGCAGAGACATCCAGGCTGGGACATCCAGGCTGGGACATCCAGGCAGAGACATCCAGGCTGGGACATCCAGGCTGAGACATCCAGGCAGAGACATCCAGGCTGGGACATCCAGGCTGAGACATCCAGGCAGACACATCCAGGCTGAGACATCCAGGCAGACACATCCAGGCTGGGACATCCAGGCAGAGACATCCAGGCACAGACATCCAGGCAGAGACATCCAGGCAGAGACATCCAGGCAGAGACATCCAGGCACAGACATCCAGGCAGAGACATCCAGGCTGAGACATCCAGGCAGAGACATCCAGGCTGGGACATCCAGGCAGAGACATCCAGGCTGGGACATCCAGGCAGAGACATCCAGGCAGAGACATCCAGGCACAGACATCCAGGCAGAGACATCCAGGCTGGGACATCCAGGCTGAGACATCCAGGCAGGGACATCCAGGCTGAGACATCCAGGCTGGGACATCCAGGCTGAGACATCCAGGCAGAGACATCCAGGCTGGGACATCCAGGCTGAGACATCCAGGCAGAGACATCCAGGCTGAGACATCCAGGCAGAGACATCCAGGCTGGGACATCCAGGCAGAGACATCCAGGCAGAGACATCCAGGCAGAGACATCCAGGCAGAGACATCCAGGCAGAGACATCCAGGCACAGACATCCAGGCAGAGACATCCAGGCTGAGACATCCAGGCAGAGACATCCAGGCAGAGACATCCAGGCTGGGACATCCAGGCAGAGACATCCAGGCTGGGACATCCAGGCAGAGACATCCAGGCAGAGACATCCAGGCACAGACATCCAGGCAGAGACATCCAGGCTGGGACATCCAGGCTGAGACATCCAGGCAGAGACATCCAGGCTGGGACATCCAGGCTGAGACATCCAGGCAGAGACATCCAGGCTGGGACATCCAGGCAGAGACATCCAGGCAGAGACATCCAGGCTGAGACATCCAGGCACAGACATCCAGGCAGAGACATCCAGGCACAGACATCCAGGCAGAGACATCCAGGCTGGGACATCCAGGCAGAGACATCCAGGCAGAGACATCCAGGCAGAGACATCCAGGCAGAGACATCCAGGCTG
>NW_027675275.1:0-12500 GCF_904066995.2 Poecilia reticulata
AGAATCCCGCCTAGACGTAACGATACCGTAGCGCCGCATCGCTTCGGTCGGACTCCGATACCCGACTCCGGTCGGCGAGGAGCGCCTTCCGTGACTGGGCTGGGGCGTGGCCGGACGATGGTCACCCCTCTCCTATCGCGCACAGCATGTTCGTGGAGAACGTGGTGCTAAATGACTTGCAGACGACCTGATTCTGGGTCAGGGTTTCGTACGTGGCAGAGCAGCTCCCTCGCTGCGATCCATTGAGAGTCAGCCCTCGATCCAACCTTTTGTCGGCCGACCTCCGGGGCCTCCCTCCCTCCCCCCTGCTGGAACGTTACCTTACCAGGGGCACGAAGTCGGTTCGCAGACTAAGTCCCAGCTCGGTTGCGAGAGGGGGCCGGCCGGTCCTCCGGGGCCGGTCGGGGCCTGCCCCACTCCGGTGTGGCAGACCTGAGCCCCCCCTCTCCCTCCGTCCCTCCTTCCCGGTTCTCTCACCCTCCAGAGGTGAGAGGGGGCCGGTCGGTCTTCCGGGGCCGGCCGGGGTCTGCCACACTCCGGCGTGGCAGACCTGAGCCCCCTCTCTCCTCCCAGGGTCTGGTTTGATCGTGCCTTACCAGGGGCACGAGCCTCCAGGCCCTGCGTGCTGGGGGGTTGGGTCCGAGGAGGGGGAGCTTAAGTGTGGGTGCGCAGGCTCGGCCGGTGCCTTGCTGGTTACGGTTCTCTGACCCTCCGGGCTGGGGAGGGGGCCGGTCGGCCTCTCGAGGCCGGCCGGGGCCTGTCACACTCGGGCGTGTGGCAGGCCCGTCCCCTCTCCTCCCAGTCTCTGGGTCATCAGACCTTACCAGGGGCACGAACTTCCAGGGCCTGCGTACTGCTGGGTTTAGTCCGTGGATGGGTGCTTAAGTGTGGGGTACACGTGTTCGGCCGGTGTGCCTGGCAGGCCCGGTTCTCTGTTGAAGGCGAAAAAAAGTCTAAGTCCCATCCAGGGACCGGACAGGGGGCGCTCGGACGGAAGAGGCTGGGGACGGTAGCCTCTCCCCGGTCAACCCAAGGCCACATTGCCCCCCTAACTGTTGCCTTACCAGGGGCACGAGCCTCCAGGCCCTGCGTGCTGGGGGGTGTAGTCCGAGGAGGGGTGCTTAAGTCTAGGTACACGTGTTCGTGTGGAGAGCCTGGTTCTCAGCTGATGGCACATCCAGGGGTCGCTCGGACGGAGAGTCCGGGGCTGGGTGCTTAAGTGTGGGTACACGTGTTCGGCCGGTGTGCCTGGCAGGCCCGGTTCTCAGTTGAAGGCGAAAAAAAGTCTAAGTCCCATCCAGGGACCGGACAGGGGGCGCTCGGACGGAAGAGGCTGGGGACGGTAGCCTCTCCCCGGTCAACCCAAGGCCACATCGTGAAACTGAGTTGCCTTACCAGAGGCACGAGCTTCCAGGGCCCGCGGGCTACTGGGTTTAGTCCGAGGAGGGGTGCTTAAGTGTGGGTTCACATACTCGTGTGGAGAGCCTGGTTCAATCAGAGGGGTTGGGAGACTGTGTCAAACCCCGGAGCGAAGTCTGGGTGTGGGCCCATGGCTTGGATGTCAAGGCTATGTGGAGTTCCATGCAGCCTTGACCTCCAGGCCTGGATGTCCCAGCCTGGATGTCTCTGCCTGGATGTCTCTGCCTGGATGTCCCAGCCTGGATGTCCCAGCCTGGATGTCTCTGCCTGGATGTCTGTGCCTGGATGTCCCAGCCTGGATGTCTCTGCCTGGATGTCTGTGCCTGGATGTCTCTGCCTGGATGTCTGTGCCTGGATGTCTCAGCCTGGATGTCTCTGCCTGGATGTCTCTGCCTGGATGTCCCAGCCTGGATGTCTCTGCCTGGATGTCTCAGCCTGGATGTCCCAGCCTGGATGTCTCTGCCTGGATGTCTCAGCCTGGATGTCCCAGCCTGGATGTCTCTGCCTGGATGTCTGTGCCTGGATGTCTCTGCCTGGATGTCTCTGCCTGGATGTCCCAGCCTGGATGTGATGTCTCTGCCTGGATGTCCAGCCTGGATGTCTCTGCCTGGATGTCCCAGCCTGGATGTCTCTGCCTGGATGTCTGTGCCTGGATGTCTCTGCCTGGATGTCTCTGCCTGGATGTCTCTGCCTGGATGTCTGTGCCTGGATGTCTCTGCCTGGATGTCCCAGCCTGGATGTGTCTGCCTGGATGTCTCAGCCTGGATGTGTCTGCCTGGATGTCTCAGCCTGGATGTCCCAGCCTGGATGTCTCTGCCTGGATGTCTCAGCCTGGATGTCCCAGCCTGGATGTCTCTGCCTGGATGTCCCAGCCTGGATGTCCCAGCCTGGATGTCTCTGCCTGGATGTCTGTGCCTGGATGTCTCTGCCTGGATGTCTCAGCCTGGATGTCCCAGCCTGGATGTCTCTGCCTGGATGTCCCAGCCTGGATGTCTCTGCCTGGATGTCTGTGCCTGGATGTCTCTGCCTGGATGTCTGTGCCTGGATGTCTCTGCCTGGATGTCCCAGCCTGGATGTCTCTGCCTGGATGTCCCAGCCTGGTTCTGCAGGCCTGGATGTCTCTGCCTGGATGTCTGTGCCTGGTTCTGCAGGCCTGGATGTCTCTGCCTGGATGTCCCAGCCTGGTTCTGCAGGCCTGTATGTCTCTGTTGCTCCAGGCCCGGATTTCAAATTCGTACGGAACCTAGGCAAACTATATACTGGAAGAACCGGGCGAGTCCCAGGAGTGCCCCGGTGGTCTCCGATTTCGCCTAGGACGTTCCCCCGATTTTTAACGAATTTTTAAGCGATTTTCGCCAAAGCGGTCCCATTCGGTCCCCCGAAAAAGCGGTCAAAACGGACGGGAACCCTGGCATGTCATACCCCGATGGAACCGGGCGAGTCCCAGGAGTGCGCTGGTGGTGTCCGATTTGCTCCAGGACCTTCCTACGATTTTTAACGAATGTTTAAGCGATTTTCGCCAAAGCGGTCCCATTCGGTCCCCCGAAAAAGCGGTCAAAACGGACGGGAACCCTGGCATGTCATACCCCGATGGAACCGGGCGAGTCCCAGGAGTGCGCTGGTGGTGTCCGATTTGCTCCAGGACCTTCCTACGATTTTTAACGAATTTTTAAGCGATTTTCGCCAAAGCGGGTCCATTCGGTCCGCTTTCGCGGAAAAAAATGCACTTTTTCGGTAAAAACGCACCATGGCCCGATAGTCCGGAGTCCGGGGAACAGCCCCGTGCCATCCGTTTCCTTCTACCGCAAAGAACGACCGAGATATTAGCACCGGAAGGTCCGGTGCACACTAAAATGTCCGGTCTTTTTTACTTTCACTTTCGCCCATGAAACTCGCCGAGGGTATTGCGTCACCTTACCCGTCAAAACACTGCCGGAACGATATGAGAAGAGAGTTGGAAAAGAGGGACTTAGAAGAAAAATGGGAAAGTGAGGTCTTAGAAAATTATATTTTCGGAAACCTGGATGTCTGGCGAGCCTATCTAAGCAGGTTTCAGCCCTCTTTTCCCCCATTTTAGTGCATTTTGAGCGGTTTTAAAAAAAAAAGTCTGCCTTTTCTCTGGAGAACCGGGGCTTTGGCCGACATGTCTCAGATTTGGCCGGTGAGTCTGCTGGGTCCTTCCGACGGGCCTGGAGGTTCTCTGGCTCGCCCCGGAGCTCTGTGGAAGGCAGGACAGAGCGGCAAGGACACCCTGGGCCCAGGCCGAAGGCGGTGTGCTCTGAGCGGACTCCGGTCCGCCCGGGGTCCCGCTGGAGGTCCTGGAGCTCCAGTGGATGTCTCCCACGCACACTTACACACACACAACCGACCGAACAGCACACGTGGCCTGCCATGAAGGGCTCCCGCCGGCCCTGGTGCTCTCAAGCACTGGCGCTTCGGCGAAGGGTTCCTCCAACCTTGCAGGTTCGCCTCTAGACCCGGGTACTGACAGTCTGTGGTACGGTACAAATGTGGCCTGCCATGAAGGGCTCTCGCCGGCCCTGGTGCTCTGAAGCATTGGCGCTTCGGCGAAGGGTTCCTTCAGCCTTGCAGGCCCGTCTCCTGACCCGTGCAGACGCGGGTCTGGAGGCATGTATGCCCGACCCCACCCGCTCCAGCCCGCGGTCGTACCATCGGTAGCGAGACCGAGACGTCCCGTCTGTCCCAGCCGTCTTTCACTGGTCCATCGCCGGTCGGTTCCAGTTGGGTATCGTTTGGGGGTGGAACCGGCCTCCGCAAGCGGCGGTGGCTCCAGGAGATCATAGAGTTTCTCAAACCCTGACGACGCACGACCTTTCGAGATGCATGCCCCGCGCCTCGGAGCCGGAAGTCGGCGGGCTCTCCTCCGGATAAAGCGCGCACCCACGCGGTGCGTCGCCGGAGCAACCTTCCGTCACCGGCCTGCCTAGTAGCATATGCTTGTCTAAAAGATTGAGCCACTGAGAGACCAGAGCTGCTGCGGCGTTGGGTTGCGGGGCCTTGAGTGAGGCCCCGCTCTCGGCGCGTGGCTCTTGTTGGCTCTCGGTGGCTACATAACTAATTGCTGGGTCGAGGTTCTTGGGGGGGGGAGCGCCGCGGGGAAACGGGGCCGGCCAGTCCTCAGGGTCTGGCCGGGGCCGGCCACGCCGCTTCGGCGGTTGTGGTTCGACCTGAGCCCCCCGTCTCCCTCACACCGCTTTTCCCCCCCTCCCCCGTACTTGATAGCAGATCCTCGGCGCGGGGGTCTCGGCGGCCGGATGTCGCGTCCGGGGCGGGAGCGGCGGAGCCTCGGCTCCGTCCGTCTTCCGGCCCGCCGCGGCGCACGACCGTTCTCCGCGCCGGGCTCCGGCCCGCGGCTGTGCTCTTCCCGCCCCATTTAACTGTTTGGGGGGTGGGATTTGTATCTGTCGCGGACCGGCTCCACCGACTTAGTCCGGGGCCGACCACCCGCCGAAGGCGCCCTCCGGGGCCGCCCGGCAGCCTCTGCTCCAAAGCGCTCGTAACCGTCGCTCCGACCCCGAAGGGCTTCGCGGGGCCGGACGGCGGAGCGAGCGTTGGAGGCTGCGTCGGGGCGGCGCCGAGCGCACGGCGAACCTACGGTGACGGCCCCAAACTCGGAACCGAAAACCCCCAGTGCGGGGACGCGGCTAAGCCCTGGCCGCTCTCCGCGCGCCGGCTGGTACCCAACTCTCCCCTCTCCCCCGGAGAGGGCACGGGGGGTTCAATGACTCGCCTCGGCGGCGGACCTTCGCCCTGTCGGGCGGGGGCCCTCGGCGAGTCGAGCGCCAGTCGGTCGCTTTTGTCAAACCCACATTCTCTGAGCTTTCCCTGAACAGACACACAAAAGCTCTTAGCGATGGATCACTCTGCCAGTGGTGAAGAGAAGTTCAGACCGTCGTGAGAGAGGGGTACCCACTGACATTCAAGAGATTCCCCCCCTCGATCCTATCCTTTTTGTCGGCCGACCTCCGGGGCCCCCACGAAAGGACCGTTGCCATACCAGGGGCACGAACTTCCTCCGGTTCCCAGGCGAGGGTGCAGGCCTCAGCTCGCCCCCCACAACCCTTCGGTTCCCGGTTCTCTCTCCCTTCCCGGTTCTCTGACCCTTCAGAGGCGATTGGGGGCCAGCGTCGGTCATCCGTGACCGGTGTGGGCCTGCCACACTCCGGTGTGGCAGACCTCGGCCCCCCTTCCCTCCCTTGGTCTGGTTTGATCCTGCCCCACTAGGGGCACGAGCTTCTAGGCCCTGTGTGCTGGGGGGTTGGGGTCCGAGGAGGGGGACCACAGTATGTGTGCGCAGGTTCGGCCGGTGCCTTGCTGGTTACGGTTCTCTGACCCTCCAGGATGGAGAGGGGGCTGGCCGGCCTCTCGAGGCCGGCCAGGGCCCGTCACGCTCGGGCGTGTGGCGGGCCTGTCCCCTCTCCTGCCAGTCTCTGGGTCATCAGACCTCTCCAGGGGCACGAACTTCCAGGGCCTGCGTACTTCTGGGGCCGATGAGGTGTGTTTCAGTGTGGCTTCACTTACTCGTCTGGAGGGCCTGGTTGTATGGTTCTCTCTGCCCGTAGGTTTTCCCCAAAACACCCCAATAATAAAGCAGATTTAGCGGTAAACATTTAAATTCTTTATTGAATAGTTCCAGTGGGTGGCTCCGTCTCTGTAGGACTGCTTGATGGAGCCAGATCCCCCGAGGAGTCACCATCCGTAGCCAGTACACTGGCAGGACTAGCGGCCCTGGATCTTCCAGAGCTCGGAGAGGATTGGGGTGCTGTGGCTCGGTCGAACGCGTTCCGGATGTCAGCCAATTGCTCCGCGGTGAGATGGTTGGCATAGTACCGGTCCGCGGTCCTCGTGTCATGACACATGACCCTAGACAGTTGTCCCCTGACCTCGCTGCCGTGCGCATCCCGTGCCTGCGTAGAACCAGAAAATACATTTAAAAACAGAAAAGCGGGTGAGTTCAGAGCCGTTAATGGATCACTCACGTGGGTCGCTACCGCTGTCCTTAGATCGGTTACCGTGGGACGGCCCGGAAGTCCCATTGAGCTCCATGCACACGCCGCGTATTTGCTTAGCCGTCTTATACGCGTCTGTTGTGCGCTGAAAAACAGTAGCTTGCAGCGTGGTTCCAGCAGCCGGCGGACACCCATCCAACGTACGAACCACCCGAACTCGGCATGGCTCAAGAACAGCTGGGCGGCGCCGAACGCACGGTTCGTCTTGTGCCTCCTCACCTGAGGAGAGATCAGATTAGATTAGATTAGCTTCCCATGCCCGTTCCCCAGGTCTGGTTCTACCAGGTCTGGTTCTACCAGAAACTTACATTAATCACAAAGCCCGGAGCGCCTTCCTGGGCTTCATCAATCGCTTCCTGGAGCTCGTCGGCAGTCATGTTTGTCAAGACCCCTGCTCTGTGACCATAGACCGCAGAGAGATAGCAAGCTAGGTAACCATAGAACTGGTTCCGCAACTGGATGGTTGGCTGGTTCTCCAGCTTTCTTAGCAGGGAAGGGATTGTCGTCCTGGCCAGGGTCTTGCAGGTTCTCAGCTGGGTTCTGGTGACGGTCCGCCGTTCCTTGGAGCGCTTAACTTCGATCTGGTGGAGGGTCACCTCGGTGGCTATTTGGAGGAGGTCAGCCTTGACCGCTCTGCTGACGGCGGTGATCTGTCTCCGGGTCAGCCTGCATTCCCGCGGGGGTGTAGCGGCAAAGTAATCCATGAACTGGGACAGGTTCACCAGGTAAACTTTAACAGTCGTTATGGCTCTTTTCTTCAGCTTCAGTGCCTGCGGGAAGGCGTGGACCCGTTCCACGTCGTCCAGGAACTTCCAGGTGGGGTTGACCTGCCTGCCGTGTGCAATAAATGAGAGAAAGCTACGGACCCGACCCAGCTTGGAGCGTGCGTTCATCCGGTGCTGTTGGCTTGGCAGGGCACCCCGCAGATCTGAGTGGAATTCTTCAAGGTAGCGCTCCACGGGTGGTGGAAACTTCCTTGGAGCAAATGGCAGCAGGGCAAGTCCTCTGACTGGCCTTGTGGAGGTTGATGTTGCAGGGGAATCAGAGTCGGTCTGGCCCGGCGGAGAAGCTGCAGGAGACGGGGCTCCGGTGGCTGCAGGTGAACCATGCGGAGAAGCTGCAGGAGACGGGGCTCCGGTGGCTGCAGGTGAACCAGGCGGAGAAGCAGAAGCAGGCATGGTGACAGCATGAGGAGAAGAGTCTGTACTTGATATCGGCCGTGGTGCCCGGCGTGGGGTGCCGGGAGACGACGACGACACGTCTGCGTCTTCCCCTGCGATTCTGGAGCTCTGCTGTTCGGGTCTTGGGCGTCCAGGCCGGATGCCAGCGGCGGGTTCGGATCCGTGGAGCGAAGCTCTGCGATGGCGCGGAGAGTTGAGCGCCACTGAAGCTGCAGAAGATGGTCGGCTAACACCTGTGGCTCGAGGCGGTTGTGAGCACCGGACAGATGTCTGTCCACCCTCGGACCATTGTATCCACACGCTCTGACTGGGCAAGTCATCCCACGGATGTTCACTCGTCTGTGGGCGAAGGCAAGGAGTATCTTACGCTCAGCAGGGTTCAAGATGCAATGGGTCCGCTCTAAATGCTTGGGCAGCAGAGAAAACTTGCGTTGGCAGATTGGGCAGCGTCGGTCTGGAGGCATCTGGACCCACGTCTGGCAGTAATGTCCGGCAGAAGCTTGGTTGTCTGGCAGAAGCTTGGTTCTCTGGAGAAGGTCGCAGCAGAAAGGCTGGAACGGGCAGCTGGGTTCTATTGAGCCTGATTGCGAGGCAGGCAGGCAGGCAGGCAGGCAGGGCGCTGATTGCACGATTGCTTCCAGCCGCACAGAATGTCTCAGAAAACTTTCTAAGTGTTGAATCAATCATGCCTTACCAGGGCCACGAAAAGAATTGATTGGGATTTAAACACCTTATGCGAAAAAACACTATCTGAATGAGGATAAAAGAAAGTCTGAAAAGTGGGTGATAGACAAAAAAATGACAAAGTGTTCCCAACACTTAGAAATATTTTCAGACACCAGAAAAATGACAAAGTGTTCCCAACACTTAGAAATATTTTCAGACACCAGAAAAATGACAAAGTGTTTGTGGTGAATGGAGCCAGGGCAGCGACTACTGGCGCCCCGCCTCCAGTAACGAGTTAGGGCAGCGACTTCCGGCGCCCCGCCGCCTCTTTACACGTGGTGAATGGAGCCAGGGCCGCGACTACTGGCGCCCCGCCTCCAGTAACGAGTTAGGGCAGCGACTGCCGGCGCCCCGCCATGTACAGTGGTGAAGGGAGCCAGGGCCGCGGTGAACGGTGCCAGGGCGCCGTTAAGAGTGGACAGTGTCCACAGACCATAAGGAGGGTTATGGTAACTGGAAATAAAACCGCGTGGCATTACCACTTAACGTGGTCCCACAGAGCTGAAACTTCGTGGGGGTGTTCAGTCCGACCCCATGGACCGTATGCCACCGCTTGTTCAATCCAGGCACGCCCCTGTGGGGTCGATCCGGACCCCCCATTTCTAAAAACGGCACCGGCCCCCCAGCAAGAACCGTAGTAGCTGGAGCTATAAAAATCGGTACGTTTAAAGAGCTAGACGAGATCGCAAAGGCTGCCAAGCCGCATCGCGATCGGATCAAAATTGCCCTGTTGGTGGCCGTTAGAATATGTGGAAAATTATGGTTCCGGGCGGCCATTTCCCATTCAAATCAATGGAGCGGTTTTTCTGGAAACACGAAATTCAAACACCAGGGAGACCCACTTAACGTGGTCCAACGGAGCTGAAACTTCGTGGGGGTGTTCAGTCCGACCACATGGAACTAATGTCACCGGTTTTTCAATTCAGGCACGCCCCCTTGTGTCGATCCGGACCTGGGGTCCGAAAACCGCACATGGCTCTGAAGGGCCAAGCTTTGATGCTAGAGCTCCAAAATTCGGTGTGTGTGTAGGCCGAGACGAGATCGCAAAGGCTGCCAAGCCGCATCGCGATCGGGTCAAAATTGCCCTGTTGGTGGCCGTTAGAAGATGTGCAAAATTTGGGTACGCAGCGAACACTCTCCAGTTAAACCTATGGAGAAACCCAACATTTTTTTACCAGAATCTAAGTCCTGCTGCCTTACCAGGGGCACGAACTTCCAGGGCCTGCGTACTGCTGGGTTTAGTCCGTGGATGGGTGCTTAAGTGTGGGTTCACGTGCTCGGCCGGTGGGCCTGGCAGGCCCGGTTCTCAGTTGATGGCGAGAAAAAGTCTAAGTCCCATCCAGGGACCGGAAAGGGGGCGCTCGGCCGGAAGAGGCTGGGGAGGGTAGCCTCTCCCCGGTCAACCCAAGGCCACATCGTAAAACTGAGTTGCCTTACCAGGGGCACGAGCTTCCAGGGCCTGCGTACTGCTTGGTTTAGTCCGAGGAGGGGTGCTTAAGTGTGGGTTCACATACTCGTGTGGAGAGCCTGGTTCTATCGGGGGTGGGGGGGGGTTCCAAGACTGTGTCTGACCCCGGAGCCAAGTCTGGGTGTGGGCCTGGAGGTCAAGGCCTGGATGTCCAGGCCTGGATGTCTCTGCCTGGATGTCTGTGCCTGGATGTCCAGGCCTGGATGTCTGTGCCTGGATGTCCAGGCCTGGATGTCTCTGCCTGGATGTCTGTGCCTGGATGTCCAGGCCTGGATGTCTCTGCCTGGATGTCCAGGCCTGGATGTCCAGGCCTGGATGTCTGTGCCTGGATGTCCAGGCCTGGATGTCTCTGCCTGGATGTCCAGGCCTGGATGTCCAGGCCTGGATGTCTCTGCCTGGATGTCTGTGCCTGGATGTCCAGGCCTGGATGTCTCTGCCTGGATGTCCAGGCCTGGATGTCTCTGCCTGGATGTCTGTGCCTGGATGTCCAGGCCTGGATGTCTGTGCCTGGATGTCCAGGCCTGGATGTCTCTGCCTGGATGTCTGTGCCTGGATGTCCAGGCCTGGATGTCTGTGCCTGGATGTCCAGGCCTGGATGTCTCTGCCTGGATGTCTGTGCCTGGTTCTGCAGGCCTGGATGTCCCAGCCTGGTTCTGCAGGCCTGGATGTCTGTGCCTGGATGTCCCAGCCTGGTTCTGCAGGCCTGTATGTCTCTGTTGCTCCAGGCCCGGATTTCAAATTCGTACGGAACCTAGGCAAACTATATACTGGAAGAACCGGGCGAGTCCCAGGAGTGCCCCGGTGGTCTCCGATTTCGCCTAGGACGTTCCCCCGATTTTTAACGAATTTTTAAGCGATTTGCGCCAAAGCGGGCCCGGGGGGGGCGCGAGGAGGCGGTCCGGAAGGCCCGGAACCCGCTCATGCCGTACACCGTTGGATCCGGGCCGCTCCGGGGATTACTAGGGTGGCCTCCGTTTCGCTCCAGGACCTTCCTGCGGTCGTCTATGGGTGTTTAACCGTCTACCGGAAGTCGGGTCAAAAGTACCCTTTCCCGCGGTCCAAACGAACCGGGACTGGCACCATCGTGCTCCTGGGATGCCCCCGGTTCGGGTGATGTCACTCCCGGAGGCCTGGACCAAAGTCCCGGTTCCCTAGGCCCGGTTCTCTGTCGAGGGTCTCAGCCCTCGCTCATCCCCCGCTCAGCCCCGCCCGACGTGAGTATCTTCATCGGCTGCTGCAACATCATCATCCTCAGCGCCACTGTCATGTGCCTTACCAGGGTCCCGAAACACGACCCAGACCCCGAACGCTTGTTCGGATCCGGGCATGTAATACCCCGATGGAACCGGGCGAGTCCCAGGAGTGCGCTGGTGGTGTCCGATTTGCTCCAGGACCTTCCTACGATTTTTAACGAATTTTTAAGTGATTTTCGCCAAAGCGGGTCCATTCGGTCCCCGAAAAAGCGGTCCAAACGGACGGGACCCAGGCATGTCATACCCCGATGGAACCGGGCGAGTCCCAGGAGTGCGCTGGTGGTGTCCGATTTGCTCCAGGACCTTCCTACGATTTTTAACGAATTTTTAAGTGATTTTCGCCAAAGCGGGTCCATTCGGTCCGCTTTCGCGGAAAAAAATGCACTTTTTCGGTAAAAACGCACCATGGCCCGATAGTCCGGAGTCCGGGGAACAGCCCCGTGCCATCCGTTTCCTTCTACCGCAAAGAACCACCGAGATATTAGCACCGGAAGGTCCGGTGCACACTAAAATGTCCGGTCTTTTTTACTTTCACTTTCGCCCATGAAACTCGGTCGAGGGTATTGCGTCACCTTACCCGTCAAAACACCGCCGGAACGATATCAGGAGAGAGTTGGAAAAGAGGGACTTAGAAGAAAAACGGCAAAGTGAGGTCTTAGAAAATTATATTTTAGGAAACCTGGATGTCTGGCGAGCCTATCTAAGCAGGTTTCAGCCCTCTTTTCCCCCATTTTAGTGCATTTTGAGCGGTTTTAAAAAAAAAAGTCTGCCTTTTCTCTGGAGAACCGGGGCTTTGGCCGACATGTCTCAGATTTGGCCGGTGAGTCTGCTGGGTCCTTCCGACGGGCCTGGAGGTTCTCTGGCTCGCCCCGGAGCTCTGTGGAAGGCAGGACAGAGCGGCAAGGACACCCTGGGCCCAGGCCGAAGGCGGTGTGCTCTGAGCGGACTCCGGTCCGCCCGGGGTCCCGCTGGAGGTCCTGGAGCTCCAGTGGATGTCTCCCATGCACACTTACACACACACAACCGACCGAACAGCACACGTGGCCTGCCATGAAGGGCTCCCGCCGGCCCTGGTGCTCTCAAGCACTGGCGCTTCGGCGAAGGGTTCCTCCAACCTTGCAGGTTCGCCTCCAGACCCGGGCACTGACAGTCGTGGGCCTGGCCCACCCGCTCCAGCCCGCGGTCGTCCCATCGGTAGCGAGACCGAGACGTCCCGTCTGTCCCAGCCGTCTTTCACTGGTCCATCGCAGCAGGACTGTCGGTTCCAGTTAGGTATCGTTTGGGGTGGAACCGGCCTCCAGGAAGCTGCGGTGGCTCCAGGAATCATTGAGTTTCTCAAAACCCATATGCAGAACCATACCCCCGCGCACATGTGCCAGCTCGAAGGACGCTGCGGACCACGGCTCTCCCCCGGGCAAAGTGT
>NW_027675276.1:20000-22107 GCF_904066995.2 Poecilia reticulata
AGGGGTCGCTCGGACGGAGAGTCCGGGGCTGGGTGCTTAAGTGTGGGTACACGTGTTCGGCCGGTGTGCCTGGCAGGCCCGGTTCTCAGTTGAAGGCGAAAAAAAGTCTAAGTCCCATCCAGGGACCGGACAGGGGCGCTCGGACGGAAGAGGCTGGGGACGGTAGCCTCTCCCCGGTCAACCCAAGGCCACATCGTGAAACTGAGTTGCCTTACCAGAGGCACGAGCTTCCAGGGCCCGCGGGCTACTGGGTTTAGTCCGAGGAGGGGTGCTTAAGTGTGGGTTCACATACTCGTGTGGAGAGCCTGGTTCAATCAGAGGGGTTGGGAGACTGTGTCAAACCCCGGAGCGAAGTCTGGGTGTGGGCCCATGGCTTGGATGTCAAGGCTATGTGGAGTTCCATGCAGCCTTGACCTCCAGGCCTGGATGTCCCAGCCTGGATGTCTCTGCCTGGATGTCTCTGCCTGGATGTCCCAGCCTGGATGTCCCAGCCTGGATGTCTCTGCCTGGATGTCTCTGCCTGGATGTCCCAGCCTGGATGTCTCTGCCTGGATGTCTGTGCCTGGATGTCTCTGCCTGGATGTCTGTGCCTGGATGTCTCAGCCTGGATGTCTCTGCCTGGATGTCTCTGCCTGGATGTCCCAGCCTGGATGTCTCTGCCTGGATGTCTCAGCCTGGATGTCCCAGCCTGGATGTCTCTGCCTGGATGTCTCAGCCTGGATGTCCCAGCCTGGATGTCTCTGCCTGGATGTCTGTGCCTGGATGTCTCTGCCTGGATGTCTCTGCCTGGATGTCCCAGCCTGGATGTCTCTGCCTGGATGTCCCAGCCTGGATGTCTCTGCCTGGATGTCTCTGCCTGGATGTCCCAGCCTGGATGTCTCTGCCTGGATGTCTGTGCCTGGATGTCTCTGCCTGGATGTCTCTGCCTGGATGTCTCTGCCTGGATGTCTGTGCCTGGATGTCTCTGCCTGGATGTCCCAGCCTGGATGTGTCTGCCTGGATGTCTCAGCCTGGATGTGTCTGCCTGGATGTCTCAGCCTGGATGTCCCAGCCTGGATGTCTCTGCCTGGATGTCTCAGCCTGGATGTCCCAGCCTGGATGTCTCTGCCTGGATGTCCCAGCCTGGATGTCCCAGCCTGGATGTCTCTGCCTGGATGTCTGTGCCTGGATGTCTCTGCCTGGATGTCTCAGCCTGGATGTCCCAGCCTGGATGTCTCTGCCTGGATGTCCCAGCCTGGATGTCTCTGCCTGGATGTCTGTGCCTGGATGTCTCTGCCTGGATGTCTCTGCCTGGATGTCTGTGCCTGGATGTCTCTGCCTGGATGTCCCAGCCTGGATGTGTCTGCCTGGATGTCTCAGCCTGGATGTGTCTGCCTGGATGTCTCAGCCTGGATGTCTCAGCCTGGATGTCTCTGCCTGGATGTCTCAGCCTGGATGTCCCAGCCTGGATGTCTCTGCCTGGATGTCCCAGCCTGGATGTCCAGCTGGATGTCTCTGCTGGATGTCTGTGCTGGTGTCTCTGCCTTTTCAGCCTGGATGTCCCAGCCTGGATGTCTCTGCCTGGATGTCTGTGCCTGGATGTCTCTGCCTGGATGTCTGTGCCTGGATGTCTCTGCCTGGATGTCTGTGCCTGGATGTCTCTGCCTGGATGTCCCAGCCTGGATGTCTCTGCCTGGATGTCCCAGCCTGGTTCTGCAGGCCTGGATGTCTCTGCCTGGATGTCTGTGCCTGGTTCTGCAGGCCTGGATGTCTCTGCCTGGATGTCCCAGCCTGGTTCTGCAGGCCTGTATGTCTCTGTTTGCTCCAGGCCCGGATTTCAAATTCGTACGGAACCTAGGCAAACTATATACTGGAAGAACCGGGCGAGTCCCAGGAGTGCCCCGGTGGTCTCCGATTTCGCCTAGGACGTTCCCCCGATTTTTAACGAATTTTAAGCGATTTTCGCCAAAGCGGTCCCATTCGGTCCCCGAAAAAGCGGTCAAAACGGACGGAACCCTGGCATGTCATACCCGATGGAACCGGGCGAGTCCCAGGAGTGCGCTGGTGGTGTCCGATTTGCTCCAGGACCTTCCTACGATTTTAACGAATGTTTAAGCGATTTCGCCAA
>NW_027675277.1:0-21239 GCF_904066995.2 Poecilia reticulata
TTTCTAGAATTTTACTTACATCTGAATTTCCAAGCAGCAAGTGCCTTTCTGGCTTGAATTGGTCTTAATGCTGACAGACAGCAATCTTTCTCAACAATAACTGGAAGTATCATACGTTTCTACTCCAATTGACTGTAAGTTCCTCGAGATGTCTTTGAAGCCTCTGCAGATCGGGCAACACTTCATTGATAGCATACGTAAAAATGTTGCTCAGCCATTTCTGAATAAAATCAGACAAAATAATGGTAAAAACACAAGATCACCGTAATAAATGTATTTATGTACAAATTAAAGAGTCATACTTAGTGTCAAACAAATATCGTGCCTGATTCACACTTTTATTCATGTACATCCTTAAATTTTAGTCAAACTTCTTCCGGTATCGTCACCAATAATTACTGGCAACAATCTCAGCAAGTTCCAGTTTTGAACAGCTTGACCTGAAAGCCTGATTGCTCAGAGTTGACAGGCATGGCTTTGTGAGAGCATCTGATTCTTGTACTTGAATTGCTTGATTCTACGGTTGAACTGGGAATATGTAAACCGTTCTTGTTTAACGAAATATTTCAAGTATAGTGCAAGATCACAGGAACGACATCCTCAATAGTCATGGCCTAAGCAAGCGGAAGACCAGGTTGGCAAACATGAAAAGACTTAGTGAGTTGAAGTCAGAGTTACCTTGACACCTTTGATGTCTTGAATGCTTCCAGTCTCTCGATGATGGACTGCCAAATTGTAAGCTTCAGGGGTTCGCTGTGGACCACAAGCATTTGGATCATTAAGAAGTATTTTCTTGTGATTTCACAGCACCTACAAAATACTGAGAGGTACTAAAGTTTCAGTAAACCACCAATGCTGTGTTACGTTATGTTTATCTTATGTTTACGGACATATGAGCTGTGAATGATGATTTGACGCTGAAAACTTTTTTGCAGGCTTTTACTGACATGCTACCGGCCGCCCCTCCATTATATGCTCCTTAAATGAGCAACGACTTCTTTCACAGTTTGGCTTTGGTGCCCACACAATGAAATGGTGCATTTCAATTTAGCAGCAATGACTTGGCTAATTCGGGTTGTGAAGCCACGTTGTGAACTCGGTAAAAATGAGTTTTAAACGCTGCATATGTACAAAATGTCCGCTTACATTCTGTGCCGAGGCATTTGAATACACAACTGGCTCGTTCTGTGCACTCTACAATGCAACACATAGCCCCTCATGATTCTAGTGTTTTACAGCAAAATGTACAATAATCATGTTTAAATAATTTCAACCTACCCAACAAGTTACACGTGTTGCAGGTGTAGCAAAAAATGATTCTACTGCATATTGTTCCAAGAAGCAATATGACGCCTTAAAAACAAATGTAATCTCCCAGAAACACAAATTACCGTTACGTTTGAAGAAAACAAAGCTTAACTTACATTGCTGAAAGCTGACGAGGTCCAAACAGCGCTCTTTTCTTTGTCAAGGTTGAGCACAATTCAGCTTCTTCTGAGATGAGAACCGTTGTACAACTTGTTCAAAACAGCTTTCAGGCGCCAGGTAAGCGAACCAATCAGAGAGCAGAACAGACCGGAAGTTGAGCACAAAGCGGTGTTCTCTGTCTTTCTCGCAGTAGCCGAACTTGAGCTTATAATGGCAACGGTGAAGGTAAAAAATCCAGTGTTAGCAAAAATAATAAATAAAATAAAATACATGTACCAATAAGCAGGTACATGACTTCCTTGTTGATTCATATGTTCCTCCACGTTAGACGTGAATATGAAGAAATGATCCAATCAAAATGACAGAGAATAAGTAAATGAATTAAAGAGGAAATGACAATCTAAAGAAGTGGGAAAATACAAGTGAATATAAATAGATAACTAGTGAACAAAATTGGAAGTAAACAATGTGGAATCATAATTACTTAATTCCACATTAATTTCCAAATCTATTAATATTCATTTATTTCATTATCCATCCATCCGTCCATCTTCTACTTATCTGGAGTTGGGTCTCAGGGCAACAGCTTAAACAGGGAAGCCCAAACTTATTCTCCTAGCAAAAAAATGGTAAGCTAGCTTCCAATTCATTTGGATTTAATCATCACAGAATGTAAATGTTAGTTTACACTGCTGAAATGTTGTGAAGGATCCAACTTTTTTCATTAACAATACAAAATTTGTGTTTTCTACAACTAAATAAAATTTTATTTACAATTTCACATTTTAAAATTTACAATAATTTTCTGTTCTACGTTATACAACATCATACTGGTAAATGAACAAAATATAATGTGTTTTTCTTTACAACATTTTCTGTCATGATTTCACAGATTTTTACTGTTGATTTTACGGACTTTTTTTTACAGTGCAGCTGTTGCCGTTATCAGCTGTCGCCTTTTTCTCTCTTCAATAAAGGAACTGAACAGAAAGGTTCAGTAAAAGACATACGAGCCTCCGTTTTGTTTGAAGAAGCTTCACTCCGTAACAATATTGTTACCTTTTGTCCTCCGATTCTTAGTTTTAAATAAGTCCGATAGCCATGCTGCACGAACAAACGCAGGTCTCTTCGTGAAGATAACATGAATATATGAATAAGTGACGTAAGGGATCGCACCTTTTATTTCAGTTGGCCTGTCATGATTGGTTGATTTGTATGACTGACCAATGGAGATAGGAAAAAAAGAAAGAAAGTTTGGCCACTCTGAGGTTTAAAAAAAAAAAAAGGGCGGGCAAGGCTGACTCTGAGGGGGGCAATGCCCCCCCAATGCCAGCCCATGCCGCCGGGCCCGGGGCGACCGCAGGAGGGGCAACTCCTCCGCCCCCATCCCGCAGGGCGCCAAAGGCAGCCCATGTCGCCGGCCTGGCGCGACTGCAGGAGGGCAACTCCTCCGCCCCCATCCTGCAGAGCGCCAGTTCTTTGTCGTCTTGTGTGGGAACACTGAACCTTCAAGACAGGAAGGAGAAACTCCTGAGAACCTGTCTAACTGGTTCGTTCTGCAAGACGAAAAGAAGTTTAGTGACCAAATGATGGTAGAATACCTACATTCAAGGACTCTGGTTCAGTCCTTCATTGACGTCAATCTGTGACGTGTGATTCGGGCTTTGAATATGCTTCCTGAGGATCACGTCATCAATGACGAGCTGACTTGAATGTTGCTCCTGTTCCTTTTTAATCTTGTTGTGTACAACTTGTCAAAGTGAAACATCTCAAATAAAATAACTTTTACCAGCTTTATATGAGCTGATGATGAACTCGCTCCCTTACTAAGAGAGAGAGAACATTTATATCTGATGAATTTTCAGGTTTACAGAAATTGACACGAAAAAGACCAAATTATTACAGGACCAACATTCATACACAGTCTAAAATACTGTGAGGTAAATGTGAATATCTATATCCTCATATCTACATATATAGCTACATCACATGTCATGTTACTATTAAAGCTTAGTCACATGACACAGATTGCCCTCAGTAAAAGCAATAACCTGATAATGATCTGCCTCTGATTGTTCTCATTTACATACAGGCAGGGGTGAAAGTAGTTTTAAAATCTTGGGGTACGATGACAAAATAAATAAATAAATATATATATATAGCTTTGGAGCTTCTGTGCTGATTAACGTTTTTGCAAAGCGATAAAAGCTGAGTAGCTCTTGAATTGCTACAAAATAAGGCTGTATTTCCCTCAGCCCACTGGCTGCAATGTTGACACCTTGAGATGCCACGAGACCTAAATTCTGAACATCATGGCATGGAGAGCATCCCACTTTCCCATGTCTGACATATAACCATTAATTTTAGCTTTTAAACTGGTTATATTGATCCTGTATCCAGAAAGAGGAATAATCAGTAATTCAGAATCTAGAATATCAATATTTACCAATCAAACTTCAAGTCTAGAACTTATTTTATATAATTAAAAATTTCTTATTTCAAGCACAGAAAATGAAATCACATACTTAATGAAATGTCTTCAGATAATTAAAACAGACTATGTCCAAATGGAATCATTTGTGTTATTGGCAATGAAAAATAAAAAAAAACATGAACTTATACTCTTGTATAAGTTGGCAGAGTGTACTGGAAATTATTGAGATAGTATTAATGTTTGATACAACAGATTTTCTTTCCGATCCAATACCGAGTAAAATTTAAGCTGGTATTGGCAATACAGATCCCATACTTTGTGCAAAGACAGTTAATTTGTTTCTTAACTAAATAAAAAATAGATGTAATCCATATCTTGGCTTCATAAAAAGAACACAATGTACTCTGATGGACTCATTTTACACTCAGAAGGACATTGAGAACAATCTCGTTTACTATAAACTATTTTAATTCAACAGAAATATACAAAACATGTGAAAATGGAGTTGCAAACTAAAAAAGAGAAAATTAGTAAAGTAATAACCCTACTAAATACATCCTTGTTTAATTATTAAAACTAATATAAAATGACAGCTGAAATAGCTCCATGTCACTTTTATAATAATCTGTCAACATGTTCATTTCTGAGTGAGTGAGCGTCAGCAGCACGCTGCGCATGGGCATTACGTCCTTACACATTACATACTTACCAGGCGGAAGAAAAAGTAGTTCCCATTAACAACGTTTTATTTAGGCAAGATCTCAATAATTTAGTTACTTTCTAACGTGCTCTTGTTAATCTACATTATCTCAAATTACTAAAGTGTTGAAAGTATTGATCCTTGGATCTAACAATAGATTTTAAAGAATTAAGTTCTGGTATCGGAAGAATCGATATTTCAGTATCAATCCGCACATCACTAATGGCAACGCGAGAGATCATTTAACTGCCCTGATTAACGGTTAATTCAGTTGTAACAGCCTAACTAAGCTTTATCTACTGTACTTTTATAAGATTTTCTTTTGGCAAATTCTCTAATCTCGGTTGGACATGAATGAAGATGGAGGACTTTTTTACGTGTATAGACCTACAGCTGCTGTACTCAGAGGTAAGTTTAAAGTCTGTCTTTCTAAGATAAGCTAACTGAAGCTAGCTAGCATGTCGTGATATACCAATTTTCATCCGCGGTTAAAGAGCCGCTCTTGTGAATATGAGCTTTGAACAGTCATTAACCACAATAGATGTGGCTTAAAATAATATCGACACGAGTTCTTGGTAGCTTCCGTTTTTTAACATAGCTAAGGTGGCTTCTCATATAGCTTCTGATTCGGGAAATGGTTAAGGGCAATTCCGCCTAGTATTTCACTAACTGAGGGTGTTTGATGTGCTGTAATTTAAAAACTTAAATGCAATGAGTCTAACAGCCTAGGTTAGATATTCCACACTGTTACCAGGATATTTTAACACTATTTTTAATTGGTGAATTTAAGTAGTCCTAGTTTGATTTAATTAAATGACTTTCTTGCCATCTTGAATTCATGTAATATTGTAATTGAGCAATGAACTAAATAGACTTGTTTTATTTTTCAAGTAAACCAAACTGTTGCCATGGTGAAGTCTATGCCAGACAAGTCTCCAATCACGTATTGCACCATCTACAAGAAACTTTGGGAATTGCAAGTGACGGCGTCCTTCACATTCTTGAGGTAAGAATTTATGATACTGATTCATCATTACACTGATTAGTCCCTAAAACGTGGTTTGTTTTGTGATTGTTTTTCTGTCTGTGCTCCAATTAGCAGATGACCCAACAACTTCAAACAAGATCACTTTTCAGCTCTGTGGTGATCGTGAAACCAACTTTCTACTGGCCATTGGAACCATGCCTGCCCTGATCTTCTGAAAGGAGGACATCACAGCTACTACACCTTTCAGCATCCGTGTGTGGGACCACTCTCTCTGTGCTGCTGACAGACGTCTTGAGAACGCCGTCCGTAACTGAGGCAAGACTTCACATATAAAGGCTATGGCTTATTGGAAGAAGTTCATTGCGGAGGAAGCTCCTATTGTTGACATCTAATCCAAGATTTTTTTTTGCTTTGGACAATTTGGTTTGCTTGACTCTTAGGGCATCTTATGAGTGCGGCAGATGTGTCAGATCGTCATTGTTCTGTCATTTTACAGGATTGTTTCAGAATCAGATGCCCATCCAGACTTTAAATTCTGACCAGTAGTCATGTTTTATTGTGTTTATGTGAACTTAAATGTAATAAAGATGTTAAAAGTAATTGAACTCATGTCTTCATTTCAGCTAGCCAATAACATCTCTTGTTCCAGTATTCACAGGATCAATTTTTGGATTTTGTCTTAGCATAAGAACCTTGAGTAAGGCTATGACAAATATATATTTTAATCCTATGCAACAAAAATAAACTAGTTTTAGGTATATCGCTGCAAAAAATCCCTTTCAAAAACAAGGAGAAAAAAAGTACAAAAATAGGGTATAATTTCTTAAAATAAGAAAATTATCTGCCAACAGAACAAGAAATTTATCTTGTCAAGATTTTCCAATATCTTAAATTAGTGTATTTGTACTTAAACAAGCCCATTTTAGTAATATAAATAGAATATATGAGATTTATTTTCTTAATACATAGAACATTTTTCTTAAATAAGAAATTTTACGCTGATTTCAAGAAATTCAGTGTCAAGTAACATTTTCTTGAGATAATTTTTCTTAAATAAGAAAAAATATCTTATAAGTAAAATTGGCTTGTTTTAAGTACAATACACTAATTTTAAGATATTTGTAGGTTTATCTTGGTTAGATATTTTTCTTGTTTTAGAAAATCTTGACAAGATAAATTTTCTTGTTCTGTTGGCAGATATTTTTTCTTATTTTAAGAAAATTATACCCTATTTTTGTACTTTTTTTTCTTGTTTTTGAACGGGGACTTTTTATAGTGATGGAGTACATCCCACTTTCCCATGTCTGGCATATAACCATTAATTTTAGCTTTTCAACTGGTTATATTGATCCTGTGTCCTGAAAGAGGAATAATCAGTAATTCCGAATCATGACCCGTTTGTTCTGAAGATCTTTCAGCTTCCATTTCATCTTCCTAACATGGCGCCTCCTCACACCGACTCTCATACTGATTGATAGGAGGAACCACAGAGCTCTGTTAAGTTAAAGCTCATCTTCTGAAGTTGGGATATTTTTCCTCCAACAGGTTCCAGAAGTATCACCTCAAACCAGATGTTGCACTGGATTTTATGTCACTGTCATTTGTGAATGTTAGCTTCTCATTTTCAACAGTGGAGCTCTAAAGGTTGAAAAAGGTTATCATTAAGTCTCATCAACATTTCCACTAAATAAGAGGGAAAAAAATTGTTTGATGAAGGAAAAGACTCAAACTCTGAGCCCGACAGCATCAAACTATTTTTTTATATTAGACAATTAAATTAATTTCACATAATTATCACGGTAGAAGCCATTTGTTTGTTAAATACTTAATGAAACATATTTACCGTGTTTGATGTTTGTTGTAAATGATGGATACTCACACAGAACGAGGTAATTAGTCCAAGTTTGTCGTTTATTGAACGCTCAGAAACTACAGCGGCTGTGATGCACCAAGGCAAAGGTAAATGATGGAGAAATAAGCCAATGGCAGGAATTCTGGTCACAGTATGAATCAGCTATTCACAGAAATGATGGACTATGTAAAACGGACAAGTTCACTTACCTGAGATCCTACCTGACTGGAGCAGCTGCTCGGACTATTGCAGGACTGACAATGACAGATGTCAACTACGACGCTGCAACAGAATTACTCCAAAATCGTTTTGGGAGGAAGGATATTGTGATAAGTGCTCATATGTCCAAATTACTGAACTTGACACCTGTGAGAAGATCCTCTGATGTTGCAGCTTTGAGGCAGTTATATGATGAATGTGAAATCCAGATACGTAGCTTGGAGTCTCTTGAAGTGCAAAGTGATACTTACGGCTGTCTGCTATGTCCAGTGTTGCTACAGCTTATTCCAGAAGACATAGCACTTGCTTATACACGGCAACAAAACTCAACCAATGATTGGAAAGTCCCAGAATTGATTCGGTTTCTGCAAAATGAAGTGCAAAGCAGAGAACGGGCGCTTCAGCTTACCAGACCAAGCCACACATGGAAGAGCCCGAGCCCACAACACAAGCATATGGGTAAGCCATCCTATGCCTGTGAACAACCTAGAAAGTGGAGCGTCCCATCAGCGACTGCTTTGCACACAGCCAGCGTCGTGCCGCGAACCTGTGTGTTTTGTGACAGTAATGACCATAACCAGAGAACTGTCCTGACTTCACAATAAGTGCACGCAGGGAGAAGCTGAAAAGGCTTGGACGGTGTTTTGTCTGCCTGGGTCCAAAACATATTGCGAAATACTGCAGAGTGAAGAATTTGTGCAGGCAGTGCAATCGAAACACCACTTGTCAGTTTGTGAACAATCTGCAGCTAAACCAGAAGTCGACAGTACCAGCAATAGTGAAAATGCAGAGGCTGTGTTGTCTTCGTTGACCAGCTCAGTCAAAGTGAAGACTAATACCCAGAAACAGTATTGCTCCAAATGGGTAAGGCATGGGCTTAAGAGAGAAAATAATTCGCTGTCTGGTAGATGGAGGCAGCCAGTGCAGTTTTGTTCACAGAACATTGTCCGAGCCCTAGGACTGCCAGTTGTGAGGCAAGAGACACTAAACCTCCATGTTTTGGTTCCACCTCTCCTGTAACAGAGAAACGCAACATAGTGAGAGTTCAACTTGAAAATGTGTGGAACACTGAACGGAAAATCGAAATAGAGGCTGTAGAGACCCCTGAGGTGTGCACTGCTGTAATAAAGGTACCAAGTGAGCCCATTCAAGCAGAGATTAAGAAAGAGGGCTGCAGCTTGGAGACTTTCCACTAGAGGGTGCTAATGAACAGGAGTTGCAGGTGTTAATTGGAGCAGATTACTACTGGCAGGCAGTTACTGGAAAGGTCCAAAGGGTTACAGATTCATTAGTGGCAGTTGAAACCCTTTTGGATGGGCTTTACAGGGACCAGTGACGACCTCCAGTGTTACAGACACTGATAGAGATTTTTGGTATTATCATTTTGTTGTTACTTTAGTTCATATTCAGTCTAATGTTAGTCAGGTTAAAGTGTTCTCTTCTTTAAACTGTATGTGTGAACTGACCTGGAGGTCACAGCTGCCTGTTATCTTCATGTGAAACAGTTTGACCGAGATTTGAACCGGCTCAGATCATGGGTCAGATGTTAAATTGTTTTACGACCTTTGCTGTGTTTAGGTAAATGTTTTACGACCTTTGCTGTGTTTGGGTACGATGTTTTACGACCTCTGCTGTTTCCTCTGCTGTCTATCTTGCCTATCCTCCCTCTTTGAAGTTTGAAAATAAAAGACATGCTCTGTGAACGGCTCGGAGGAGCAGTTGACAGAGTATTTCCTTTTGCAAAAGTTTAGTCATAAAATTCATATACGTTGTCTGTGGTTCTTTTATGTAGGTTCTAGGAAAATACCTATCAGACACCACATGTATGTACATTAGTTTGACCGAAGACACCCAGCTGTCTAAGCAGTTACATGCATTCTGGGAGGTGGAGTCCCTGGGTATTGTAAATAAACAATCAGAAAATCCAGAGGATTCAGAAGTTATGCAACATTTTGAACAAACAACAACATTTGAAAACGGAAGGTACCAAGTTGAGTTACCCTGGCAATGTGACAAAGACCTCCTTCCAGACAACTTCAGGGTAGCAAAGAAACGCTTTGAGAATCTAACAAGAAGGCTGAAGACTGATGCAAATTTATTTGCCAGATACAACGATGTAATAGAGGACTATCTTCAAAATGGTATCTGTGAAGAGGTTGCAGATAGAAAACCAGAAATGAATCAACAGACTGTGAAATATTACATGCCCCATCATGCTGTAGTAAGAGAAGAAAAGGCCACAACCAAACTTGGAGTGGTATTTGATGCATCCTCACATGAGACAAACAGTCCATCACTCAACGACTGTCTGCACACTGGACCTAACCTGAACCCAAACCTGCTAGATGTGCTCATAATGTTCAGATTGCACAAGATAGCATTTACTGCTGATATAACTAAGGCTTTTCTTCAAATCTCACTCGCAGAAAAGGACAGAGACGCTGTCAGGTTCTTGTGGATGCACGGACCTTTAACTAAGGACTGTAAAATGAGGTGCGTGTCCTGAGGATGAAAAGAGTTGTTTTTGGAGTGACTCCCAGCCCATTCCTGCTTGCCGCCACCATCAGAAAACACCTCAAACAATTTGAAAGAGAACAGCCAAGAGTAGTACAGGCTCTCAGAGACTCTATGTATGTAGATGACTTTATTTCAAGCTCACCTACTGTGCAGGATGCTCTTCACATGACAACTGCAGCAAAGGACATTCTCTCTCAGGCAGGCCTGATCTTCTGCAAATGGGTTACTAACTCAACTAATCTGAGAGCCATGTGGAAAGAGAATGGAGTAGAGCTCACTGGTGATACAGGGTCCAGTGGAAATGTGCTTAAGGTACTTGGACTGGTTTGGAGACCGGAAAACGATGAATTTGTGTTTGATCAAAAGGGGTTACTGGACATTTTGAAAGACAGAGAAAATACAAAGAGAAGTGTACTACAAACATCAGCCCGTATATTCGACCCTATTGGGTTTCTTACTCCTTTTAACAGTCCGAGTAAAGTGCCTTTTCCAAGAGATGTGGGAAAGGGGGCTCAGCTGGGATGAACCTTTACCTACTGACTTGGCAAAGAAGTGGGAGCAGTGGTGTGTGGAGTTACCACTGTTACACCTGGTGTCCATTCCCAGATGGTACCACACTGAGATAAACAAAGAGTCACACACTGTAAAGTTACATATCTACTGTGATGCAAGTGAAAAGGCTTACGGTGCTGTGGCATATCTTCAAGGACAAAACAACCTAGGAGAGATTATTACCAGTTTTGTGGCCTCCAAGTCACGAGTAGCACCATTAAAAAAATGACATTACCTCGCTTGGAGCTCATGGGTGCACTTATTGGAGCAAGATTAGGATACAGCCTCCTTAAGCCACTGAACATGGAGAAAAACCAGCTCAACATGTGGACGGACTCTATGATTACGCTTCACTGGATCCGCAACTCATCACGGCGATGGAAACCATTTGTGAGCAACAGAGTGGCAGAAATACAAGGGATCACAAATCCAGAACTGTGGTCCCACTGTGCTGGCAAAATGAACCCTGCCGACCTGCTTACGCGGGGTCACAATGCTCAGAGCCTTATTGAGAGCCAGCTGTGGTGGAAGGGACCCACTTCACTGTCTACAGATGAGAAGGAACTGAACATTTGGAGTGACTATGTAGTAGATGAAGTGAATGCAGAGCTGAGGTCTGGGTATGAGACAGTTGTACAGCTCACTGGAACTGAGCAAACTGAACCTCTGTTAAACTTAGAAAGGTACAGCAAGCTTAAGACCATGTTAAGAATCACTGCATGGGTAAAGCGGTTTCTTACTAACACAAGATCTTGTCTGAAGGTTCAGGGAGAGTTAAGTACAGAAGAACTTAGTGCAGCTGAAATGTACTGGATTAAGTCTACACAAGAGAATTGTTTTAGTTCTGAAATAGTGCAGCTAAGGTCAAAGCAAAATGTGAAGGTAGATTCTAAAATCAAAGATTTGAAACCGTTCTTAGATGAAATGGTCTACTAAGTGTGGGGGGAAGACTGCATAATTCAGATCTTAGTTTCAGAGAACAACACCCTTGGATACTACCGACAAATCACAAGTATTCTGAACTATTAGTTCAGTCGTGTCACGAAAGAGTGATGCATTCTGGTGTAGGAGACACATTAACTCAAGTTAGAGAACAATATTGGATTTTGAGAGGCAGACAGCTTGTAAGACACATTGTATCAAAATGTTACATTTGCAAAAACTAAAAGTTAAGGCAGCACAACAGATCACTGCTCCCTTACCTCGAGACAGAGTAATAGAATCACCTCCTTTTGAAGTTACTGGTGTAGATTTTGCTGGACCCTTATATGTTAAAACTAAGGACGGGTCTGTAAAATCATATATAGCACTGTTTACATGTGCAGTGACAAGAGCAGTACATTTAGAGTTGGTCTCAGATCAGACTACAGAGAATTTCTTATTGGCCTTAAAGAGATTCATCGCAAGACGAGGTCTATGTAGGGTCATTTACTCCGACAATGCTAGAACATTCAAAAGGGCGGACAAAGATTTAAAAGAGTTGTGGCAAAATATCCAAGGATCGACACTCACAGAGTTTTTCACTGACAAGGAATCACATGGAAGTTTATTGCTGAGCGAGCAGCTTGGTGGGGGGATTCTGGGAAAGGCTTGTGAGATCTGTAAAACATGCTTAAGAAAGGTACTGGGGAAAGCATCCTTGAGCTTTGAGGAGCTCACGACTGTTCTTACTGAGGTTGAGGCAGTGTTGAACTCTAGGCCTCTGTCCTATGTAACTAGTGATGCATTGGAACCCCAGCCACTTACCCCATCTCATTTCCTAGTTGGTAAACGCTTAACTTCCTTGCCACCAAAGATTATTCCTTCACCTCACCTAAATCAGGTACTCACTGCAAACTGTGAACAGCTAGGTAGAAGGTGGAAATACCAACAGAAACTTTTGATAGGCTTTTGCAAACGCTGGCGCAGAGATTATTTGATGGACTTGAAATCAGCCCACAGGGTGAACAGTCCTACTCCAACACTACTTAAAGTAGGAGATGTAGTACTCTGTGGAGAGGACAATACACACAGACAGACATGGAAAATGGGTAGAATCGTAGAGGTCTTTCCAGGCAGGGATGGTCTCATACGTTCATGCAATGTTCGTACTTCGACTGGTGGCTTGTTACACAGGCCTATTCAGTTATTGTATCCTTTAGAGGTATTTTAAATGAAAGGTAAATCTTATACACATGAACAGTTGTTCATCGGGCGGGAGGATGTTGTGACTTTTTTACACTTATATGTTGTTCAGTATGATAAGTGACTGATTTACAATTATATGTTAAGCATAGATTACATGATTATTATTAATTGAATTGAACATGATTGTATATAATTACAAGGATGAAGTGAAATATATTTAAGTGCAAGACATGATTTATTTGAATAGAAGAAGTCTTTTATTTTGAAGAATGCTTAAGTATCTGGTTCTGTTTTGTCACTATCTTGCTTTGTTGATATTTTGGTTGGCTTGGTTACGAACAGCTGTTGCCGTTATCAGCTGTCGCCTTTTTCTCTCTTCAATAAAGGAACTGAACAGAAAGGTTCAGTAAAAGACATACGAGCCTCCGTTTTGTTTGAAGAAGCTTCACTCCGTAACAATATTTGTTACCTTTTGTCCTCCGATTCTTAGTTTTTAAATAAGTCCGAATAGCCATGCTGCACGAACAAACGCAGGTCTCTTCGTGAAGATAAACATGAATATATGAATAAGTGACGTAAGGGATCGCACCTTTTTATTTTCAGTTGGCCTGTCATGATTGGTTGATTTGTATGACTGACCAATGGAGATAGGAAAAAAAGAAAAGAAAGTTTTGGCCACTCTGAGGTTTAAAAAAAAAAAAAAGGGCGGGCAAGGCTGACTCTGAGGGGGGCAATGCCCCCCAATGCCAGCCCATGCCGCCGGGCCCGGGGCGACCGCAGGAGGGGCAACTCCTCCGCCCCCCATCCCGCAGGGCGCCAAAGGCAGCCCATGTCGCCGGGCCTGGCGCGACTGCAGGAGGGGCAACTCCTCCGCCCCCATCCTGCAGAGCGCCAGTTCTTTGTCGTCTTGTGTGGGAACACTGAACCTTCAAGACAGGAAGGAGAAACTCCTGAGAACCTGTCTAACTGGTTCGTTCTGCAAGACGAAAAGAAGTTTAGTGACCAAATGATGGTAGAATACCTACATTCAAGGACTCTGGTTCAGTCCTTCATTGACGTCAATCTGTGACGTGTGATTCGGGCTTTGAATATGCTTCCTGAGGATCACGTCATCAATGACGAGCTGACTTGAATGTTGCTCCTGTTCCTTTTTAATCTTGTTGTGTACAACTTGTCAAAGTGAAACATCTCAAATAAAATAAACTTTTACCAGCTTTATATGAGCTGATGATGAACTCGCTCCCTTACTAAGAGAGAGAGAACATTTATATCTGATGAATTTTCAGGTTTACAGAAATTGACACGAAAAAGACCAAATTATTACAGGGACCAACATTCATACACAGTCTAAAAATACTGTGAGGTAAATGTGAATATCTATATCCTCATATCTACATTATATAGCTACATCACATGTCATGTTACTATTAAAGCTTAGTCACATGACACAGATTGCCCTCAGTAAAAGCAATAACCTGATAATGACCTGCCTCTGATTGTTCTCATTTACATACAGGCAGGGGTGAAAGTAGTTTTAAAATCTTGGGGGTACGATGACAAAAATAAATAAATATATATAGCTTTGGAGCTTCTGTGCTGATTAACGTTTTTGCAAAGCGATAAAAGCTGAGTAGCTCTTGAATTGCTACAAAATAAGGCTGTATTTCCCTCAGCCCACTGGCTGCAATGTTGACACCTTGAGATGCCACGAGACCTAAATTCTGAACATCATGGCATGGAGTGCATCCCACTTTCCCATGTCTGACATATAACCATTAATTTTAGCTTTTCAACTGGTTATATTGATCCTGTATCCAGAAAGAGGAATAATCAGTAATTCAGAATCTAGAATATCAATATTTACCAATCAAACTTCAAGTCTAGAACTTATTTTATATAATTAAAAATTTCTTATTTCAAGCACAGAAAATGAAATCACATACTTAATGAAATGTCTTCAGATAATTAAAACAGACTATGTCCAAATGGAATCATTTGTGTTATTGGCAATGAAAAATAAAAAAAACATGAACTTATACTCTTGTATAAGTTGGCAGAGTGTACTGGAAATTATAATTTAATATTTAAACGGTTGACATTTAACACAACAATTTCAGAGACAATATCAGTTTATATATCAAGATAATTCTTGGCATGTTTCCGTCTGCTGTGGACCTTAATCTGATCTTCTTGATGCAAGATGTGGGACCTTTTACTGACATGTCATGAAATTTCTATTGATGTGTGATTTGAAATGGCTGGTATTCCACACAATGAGATTAGAATGAACAATATTGATTAGCTCAATGTCATGATAAATATTTGAACTTTGGTTTATATTTCAAATTCTTACTTTATAAGTTACTAATATTAGTTTGAACAATATTTTATTCATCATGTTTGTAACCCCTTTTATGACATCATACAATCCAAATGGGAAAGCGCCCAAAATGTCAGTGAGATAGTATTAATGTTTGATACAACAGATTTCTTTCCGATCCAATACCGAGTCAAATTTAAGCTGGTATTGGCAATACAGATCCCATACTTTGTGCAAAGACAGTTAATTTGTTTCTTAACTAAATAAAAAATAGATGTAATCCATATCTTGGCTTCATAAAAAGAACACAATGTACTCTGATGGACTCATTTTACACTCAGAAGGACATTGAGAACAATCTCGTTTACTATAAACTATTTTAATTCAACAGAAATATACAAAACATGTGAAAATGGAGTTGCAAACTAAAAAGAGAAAATTAGTAAAGTAATAACCCTACTAAATACATCCTTGTTTAATTATTAAAACTAATATAAAATGACAGCTGAAATAGCTCCATGTCACTTTTATAATAATCTGTCAACATGTTCATTTCTGAGTGAGTGAGCGTCAGCAGCACGCTGCGCATGGGCATTACGTCCTTACACATTACATACTTACCAGGCGGAAGAAAAAGTAGTTCCAATTAACAACGTTTTATTTAGGCAAGATCTCAATAATTGAGTTACTTTCTAACGTGCTCTTGTTAATCTACATTATCTCAAATTACTAAAGTGTTGAAAGTATTGATCCTTGGATCTAACAATAGATTTTAAAGAATTAAGTTCTGGTATCGGAAGAATCGATATTTCAGTATCAATCCGCACATCACTAATGGCAACGCGAGAGATCATTTAACTGCCCTGATTAACGGTTAATTCAGTTGTAACAGCCTAACTAAGCTTTTATCTACTGTACTTTTATAAGATTTTCTTTTGGCAAATTCTCTAATCTCGGTTGGACATGAATGAAGATGGAGGACTTTTTACGTGTATAGACCCTACAGCTGCTGTACTCAGAGGTAAGTTTAAAGTCTGTCTTTCTAAGATAAGCTAACTGAAGCTAGCTAGCATGTCGTGATATACCAATTTTCATCCGCGGTTAAAGAGCCGCTCTTGTGAATATGAGCTTTGAACAGTCATTAACCACAATAGATGTGGCTTAAAAATAATATCGACACGAGTTCTTGGTAGCTTCCGTTTTTTAACATAGCTAAGGTGGCTTCTCATATAGCTTCTGATTCGGGAAATGGTTAAAGGGCAATTCCGCCTAGTATTTCACTAACTGAGGGTGTTTGATGTGCTGTAATTAAAAACTTAAATGCAATGAGTCTAACAGCCTAGGTTAGATATTCCACACTGTTACCAGGATATTTTAAACACTATTTTAATTGGTGAATTTAAGTAGTCCTAGTTTGATTTAATTAAAATGACTTTCTTGCCATCTTGAATTCATGTAATATTGTAATTGAGCAAATGAACTAAAATAAGACTTGTTTATTTTCAAGTAAACCAAACTGTTGCCATGGTGAAGTCTACGCCAGACAAGTCTCCAATCACGTATTGCACCATCTACAAGAAACTTTGGGAATTGCAAGTGACGGCGTCCTTCACATTCTTGAGGTAAGAAATTTATGATACTGATTCATCATTACACTGATTAGTCCCTAAAACGTGGTTTGTTTGTGATTGTTTTTCTGTCTGTGCTCCAATTAGCAGATGACCCAACAACTTCAAACAAGATCACTTTTCAGCTCTGTGGTGATCGTGAAACCAACTTTCTACTGGCCATTGGAACCATGCCTGCCCTGATCTTCTGAAAGGAGGACATCACAGCTACTACACCTTTCAGCATCCGTGTGTGGGACCACTCCTCTCTGTGCTGCTGACAGACGTCTTGAGAACGCCGTCCGTAACTGAGGCAAGACTTCCACATATAAAAGGCTATGGCTTATTGGAAGAAGTTCATTGCGGAGGAAGCTCCTATTGTTGACATCTAATCCCAAGATTTTTTTTGCTTTGGACAATTGGTTTGCTTGACTCTTAGGGCATCTTATGAGTGCGGCAGATGTGTCAGATCGTCATTGTTCTGTCATTTTACAGGATTGTTTCAGAATCAGATGCCCATCCAGACTTTAAATTCTGACCAGTAGTCATGTTTTATTGTGTTTATGTGAAACTTAAATGTAATAAAGATGTTAAAAGTAATTGAACTCATGTCTTCATTTCAGCTAGCCAATAACATCTCTTGTTCCAGTATTCACAGGATCAATTTTGGATTTTGTCTTAGCATAAGAACCTTGAGTAAGGCTATGACAAAATATATATTTTAATCCTATGCAACAAAAATAAACTAGTTTTAGGTATATCGCTGCAAAAAATCCCCTTTCAAAAACAAGGAGAAAAAAAAGTACAAAAATAGGGTATAATTTCTTAAAATAAGAAAAATTATCTGCCAACAGAACAAGAAAATTTATCTTGTCAAGATTTTCCAAATATCTTAAATTAGTGTATTTGTACTTAAAACAAGCCCATTTTAGTAATATAAATAGAATATATGAGATTTATTTTCTTAATACATAGAACATTTTCTTAAAATAAGAAAATTTTACGCTGATTTCAAGAAATTCAGTGTCAAGTAACATTTTCTTGAGATAATTTTCTTAAAATAAGAAAAATATCTTATAAGTAAAATTGGCTTGTTTTAAGTACAAATACACTAATTTAAGATATTTGTAGGTTATCTTGGTTAGATATTTTTCTTGTTTTAGAAAATCTTGACAAGATAAATTTCTTGTTCTGTTGGCAGATATTTTTTCTTATTTTAAGAAAATTATACCCTATTTTGTACTTTTTTTCTTGTTTTGAACGGGGACTTTTTAGTGATGGAGTACATCCCACTTTCCCATGTCTGGCATATAACCATTAATTTAGCTTTTAAACTGGTTATATTGATCTTGTGTCCAGAAAGAGGAATAATCAGTAATTCAGAATCATGACCTGTTTGTTCTGAAGATCCTTCAGCATCCATTTCATCTTCCTAACATGGCGCCTCCTCACACCGACTCTCATACTGATTGATAGGAGGAACCACAGAGCTCTGTTAAGTTAAAGCTCATCTTCTGAAGTTGGGATATTTTCCTCCAACAGGTTCCAGAAGTATCACCTCAAACCAGATGTTGCACTGGATTTTATGCCACTGTCATTTGTGAATGTTAGCTTCTCATTTCAACAGTGGAGCTCTAAAGGTTGAAAAAGGTTATCATTAAGTCTCATCAACATTTCCACTAAATAAGAGGGAAAAAAATTGTTTGATAAAGGAAAAGACTCAAACTCTGAGCCCGACAGCATCAAACTATTTTTTATATTAGACAATTAAATTAATTTCACATAATATCACGGTAGAAGCCATTTGTTTGTTAAATACTTAATGAAACATATTTACCGTGTTTGATGTTGTTGTAAATGATGTATACTCACACAGAACGAGGTAATTAGTCCAAGTTGTCGTTTATGAACGCTCAGAAACTACAGCGGCTGTGATGCACCAAGGCAAAGGTAAACAAAACAACCTGAACAGGTGATCAACTCTAAACCACTCGCACCGTTTATTCTCCTCTCTGTCATTTAAGCACAATCCGTTGCCATGGCAACCTCATGCCATGGCAACGGCAGAGACAATCCGATCCATAATATCAGTCTTGGTATTTATTTTGCGATTATAATAAGCGCTCTTATGAACACAGCGTGGATGATTAGTTAATTTAAGCTCCTGTTCTGCTAGTTATTTGGTAATGGAACCGAAACGAACCTTAATTGAACACTTTTTTTGTTGTTGTTTTTTAATAAAGTTACGGACATTTGATAAGCCAATCAGAGGAGGACGTGCGGGTATCAGCCTCCTGGCGGCGTTCAGTGTGTCACCTAACGCCGAGATCGACTCAAAACCTTCCACGATCGACGTATGCACGCTGCTCTCTAGTAAAGCACCAACAGTTCAGAAACAACATGAAGTGGGAAAAAAAGTTATTATTAACTGATTTAGTTGTGATTAGTGGGTGCACTCACGGCTGCACAGTGAAACCATTGATATTTTTTTATAGCAGACAGCCCTCCCATCTTTTGCAGGTACTACTTACCCCGCTAAATCTAGGGTACGCAGTCCCCTACCGTACCCATTACTTCACCCCTGCATGCAGGTCTGCCCTCAAGGACGTGCAGCGCAACAGCAGCAGCATTGGCAACTCCTCCTCCCCCACCCCGCAAAGCGCAATTCCTACCTTACGCGTCATGCGGAAGGTGTAAGTTTGGGGATGTTTTAAAGACAAAGCCTACAAAAAAAAGCAATTTGTACCTTTGTCCTCCGATCTTAGTTTTAAATAAGTCCGAATAGCCATGCTGCACGAACAAATGCAGGTCTGTTCGGAAGATAAACATGAATATATGAATAAGTGACGTAAGGGATCGCACCTTTTTATTTCAGTTGGCCTGTCATGATTGGTTGATTTGTATGACTGACCAATGAGATAGAAAAAAAGAAAAGAAAGTTTTGGCCACTCTGAGGTTAAAAAAAAAAAAAAAGGGCGGCAAGGCTGACTCTGAGGGGGGCAATGCCCCCCAATGCCACCCATGCCGCCGGCCCGGCGACCGCAGAGGGCAACTCCTCCGCCCCCATCCCGCAGGCGCCAAAGGCAGCCCATGTCGCCGGCCGGCGCGACTGAGAGGGGCAACTCCTCCGCCCCCCATCCTGCAGAGCGCCAGTTCTTTGTCGTCTTGTGTGGAACACTGAACCTTCAAGACAGAAGGAGAAACTCCTGAGAACCTGTCTAACTGGTTCGTTCTGCAAGACGAAAAGAAGTTAGTGACCAAATGATGGTAGAAACCTACATTCAAGGACTCTGGTCAGTCCTTCATTGACGTCAATCTGTGACGTGTGATTCGGGCTTTGAATATGCTTCCTGAGGATCACGTCATCAATGACGAGCTGACTTGAATGTTGCTCCTGTTCCTTTTTAATCTTGTTGTGTACAACTGTCAAAGTGAAACATCTCAAATAAAAAAACTTTTACCAGCTTTATATGAGCTGATGATGAACTCGCTCCCTTACAAGAGAGAGAAACATTATATCTGATGAATTTCAGGTTACAGAAATGACAGAAAAAGACCAAAATATTACAGGACCAACATTCAACACAGTCTAAAAATACGTGAGTAAATGTGAATATCTATATCCTCATATCTACATTATATAGCTACATCACATTCATGTACTATAAAGCTTAGTCACATACACAGATTGCCCTCAGTAAAACAATAACCTATAATGATCTGCCTCTGATTGTTCCATTACATACAGGCAGGGTGAAATAGTTTAAAATCTTGGGGGTACGATGACAAAAATAAATAAATATATAGCTTGGAGCTTCTGTGCTGATTAACGTTTGCAAAGCGATAAAAGCGAGTAGCTCTTGAATTGCTACAAATAAAGGCTGTATTTCCCTCAGCCCACTGGCTGCAATGTTGACACCTTGAGATGCCACGACCTAAAATCTGAACATCATGGCATGGAGTGCATCCCACTTTCCCATGTCTGCATATAACCATTAATTTTAGCTTTTAACTGGTTATATTGATCCTGTTCCTGAAAGAGGAATAATCAGTAATTCCGAATCATGACCTTTGTTCTGAAGACTTTCAGCTTCCATTTTCATCTTCCTAACATGCGCCTCCTCACACCGACTCTCATACTGATTGTAGGAGACCACAGAGCTCGTTAAGTTAAGCTATCTTCTAATTGGGATATTTCCTCCAACAGGTTCCAGAAGTATCACCTCAAACCAGATGTTGCACTGGATTTTATGTCACTGTCATTTGTGAATGTAGCTTCTCATTTTCAACAGTGAGCTCTAAAGTTGAAAAGGTTATCATTAAGTCTCATCAACATCAACATTTCACTAAATAAGAGGGAAAAAATTGTTGATGAAGGAAAAACTCAAACTCTGAGCCGCAGCATCAAACTATTTTTTTATATTAACAATTAAATTAATTTCACATAATATCACGGTAACCATTGTTTGTTAATACTTAATGAAACATTTACCGT
>NW_027675278.1:0-20594 GCF_904066995.2 Poecilia reticulata
TCTCTGCACAGTCTCTACTTTCATGTACATTTGAATACATGGAAGGTTTCAAATTCCCCATTTTTTTCTTTCAAATATACCAGAATCTTCTCAAATGTTCAAACTATCTAGAGTGCTACAGTCCTTTGTGAAGAAATTATGTCCCGTTTCGTTAACAAAATAACTTTGATTAACCACAAAAACCAAGTTTGATTTTACTAGCATCACCTATTCCTAATTAATACCAGACCTGCAGAATGAAGAAATTCCTCAACTAGAACCTGTCTGTCAGCATGAAGTAGGTTAAAAGTCCTCACAAAGCACAACTTCATGGTCTGATAAAAAGAAATTCAAGAACAGATGAGGAACAAAGCCTCATCTGGAAAGAGTTATAAAGTCGTTCCTAAAGGCTTTGAGACACCACAGAGCCACAGTGATAGCCATTGTTCACACGTGAAAAAACATGGAACCTTCCCAGAAGTGGCCAGCCTGATAGTATTTTTTTAAGAGTGCACTGATGACTCTTCCAGGAGATCACAAGCAAGCCCAGAACAACATTAGTCTTGCTGACCTCATCTGCTTCAGTTCTGGTCAGTTTTCATCATTCTTTGTTAAAAATGGGCAAGGAGAATGACCGGGTGTCGGGTTGTTGTCTTAGGCACAAATACAATACACAGAACAGGAAACTGCAACACACCAGGGAGTTCATCTTTGCATGACTATAAAACCAAAAACAATAACATTTTTGGTATGGCCTAGTTAAAGTCCAGACTTGGACTGCAATGGTGAGTTGCCTCTGGCATGACCTTAAACAACATGTTGTATCTGGAAAACCCTTCAGTGTGGCTAAATTAAAACAATTTTGCAAATATTTGCAAAATTTCTTGTGTATGATTTCAAATTTAAGAGTAAATTGTTTAAAATATAAAAAAATAAGAACTCGAGGGTGTGTTGTACAGGCTTGTTGAGCTAAAGCACCTCAGACTTGTTTCTTAGGATTACCTGAAACATCCAACGGAGCGACTTCTTAAACAAATCTGCTGGACAGGCATAAAGATGGATTGTAACAGAATGTGTTGCAGTGATTTCAGTAATCATTTTAATCTGTGTGCTGGCGGATTCTTTCTCACCTCGGCCCTGTGTTCACGAAGCCCGCTTAATTAGACTGATTGATTAGACGGGGCGATTCAAGACTCTCATCACGGCCCCTCATCTCGACAGCGCTCTAATAAGATCAGATTTCTCTTGTGCTCACATGTTCACCCACAAACACCGAGCCCACCCACCCACACACGCACACACATACATGTATACCATACCAACAGGGGACTATCAGTTAGTCCTGCCAACAGGGGACTTCTGTTTCTAGTTTGTTGAAAAATTTGAAACTCATAATACAATTTACTTTAAAGCTCTATTACCATATATATAATTGAATATTTGACTTTTAATCATTTTTAAAGAAATTGCCAAGAGGGCACCTAGATTTCTGAGCGATGTTTACCTTACAAAGAGGGGACCTTTACATATTGCATTAGAACTGACTACCCACTTTTGACTTAAAGAGGATTTACTTACTACAATGAATTACTTTAACTATTTTAATACATTTATGATTTAACTGGGTTATGTTGTATAATTAATTATTTTTAATGCAAATATTACCCATAAAAGTAAAATAATGACCGTCATGGAAAATGAATAATTTTTGAATACCATTTAATGATGGCATGAATAAATAAGGTCTGCAGTATCAACAACAAATATATATATTTAATATGAGTTTTGTCTCTTAAGGGTCCTCTCGATTTCCAATACAAAGTAAAGGTCCCCACTTAGTCTGTATAAAACGACAGGGGTCTGCTGTTGGCTGGTGAAGAACGACACAGGTCCCTTCTTAATAAAGTAGGGATGGAAAGACATAAATATGTGTATATTTTTTAATTCCAGCCCATGTCAAAGGCATTTCAAGAAAAAAAGGTCCCAACTTGGTCTGTACAGAACGACACAGGTCCCCTGTTGGCTGATGAAGAACGACACAGTTCCCCTCTTGGATGGGATGGAGCGACAGACACACTCCAGAATGGGGGGAAAAAGAAGAAATTAACTGAATTATTTTTAAGACAAAAACATATGTAAGCTGAATTAAAACAACTTAAGGTGAACTATGTCAGTTGACAAACTACAGATCCCAACATTTGTTAGACATGGAGCAACATACACACTCCAGATAAAGAAGAAAATTACCTTTTATCAAATATCTTTACTTCTGAACTTCTTAATATAGTAGGGATGGACAAACAGACAGAAATAAATTAATAAATGAGTGTATATTTTTTTAGTTCCAGAACATGTCAAAGGCATTACAGGAAAAATTAAGGTCGCCACTTTGTCTGTACAGAACGACACAGGTCCACTGTTGGCTGGTGAAGAACGACACAGTTTCCCTCTTGGATGGGATGGAGCGACATACACACTCCAGGATGGGGGAAAAAAGAATTAACTGAATTATTTTTAAGTCATAAAAATATGTAAGCTGAATCAGCTTTAAAAGGTTATTTACAGAGCACAGTTTTTATAGACAAATTTAAAACAGCCCAGGTCAAACCTATTAGAAAAGAAAAGGTCCCCACTTGGTCTGTATAGAACGACAGAAGTCCCCTCTTGGATAGGATGGAATGACATACACACTCCAGGATGGGTGGAAATAAAGAAGAAATTAACTGATTTTGTTCTTTTTTTTAAGACAAAAACATATGCAAGCTGAATCAGCTTTAAAAAGTTATTTACAGAGCACATTTTTTTATAGACAAATTTAAAACAGCCCATGTCAAACCTATTATAAAATAAAAGGTCCCCACTTGGTCTGTATAGAATGACACAAGTCCCCTCTTGGATAGGATGGAGCGACATACACACTCCAGGATAAATAAGAAAATGGCCTATTATCAAACATGTTTACTTCTGAACTTCTTAATGAAGTAGGAATGGTCAGACAGAAATAAATAGATAAATATCTATGTGTATATTTTTTAATTCCAGATGGAACGACATACACACTCCTGGATGGGGGGATAAAGAAGAAATTAACTGAATTATTTTTTAAGTCAAATAAATATGTAAGCTGAATCAGCTTTAAAAAGTTATTTACAGAGCACATTTTTTTATAGACAAATTTAAAACAGCCCATGTCAAACCTATTAGAAAATAAAAGGTCCCCACTTGGTCTGTATAGAACGACAGAAGTCCCCTCTTGGATAGGATGGAACGACATACACACTCCAGGATGAGTGGATAAAGAAGAAATTAACTGAATTATTTTTTTAAGACAAAAAATATGTAAGCTGAATCAAAACAGCTTTAGGTGAATTATTTCAGTTGATATAACCTACAGATCAAAACATTGTCAGAAGTGTTTCCTCATCATGAATAGGTTCAATGGTATATAAACTGACATTCCAATAGTGAAAGGATCTGCAGCACAAAGTGATCAGCATAACGAGTAAAAAAGTTATTTACAGAGCACATTTTTAAAGACAAATTTAAAACAGCCCATGTCAAACCTATTAGAAAAGAAAAGGTCACCACTTGGACTGTATAGAACGACAGAAGTCCCCTCTTGGATAGGATGGAATGACATACATACTCCAGGATTGGTGGAAAAAAGAAGAAATTAACTGATTATTTTCTTTTTTTTAAGACAAAAACATATGCAAGCTGAATCAGCTTAAAAGTTATTTACACAGCACATTTTTATAGACAAATTTAAAACTGCCCATGTCAAACCTATTATAAAATAAAAGGTCCCCACTTGGTCTGTATAGAATGACACAAGTCCCCTCTTGGATAGGATGGAGCGACATACACACTCCAGGATAAATAAGAAAATGGCCTATTATCAAACATGTTTACTTCTGAACTTCTTAATGAAGTAGGAATGGTCAGACAGAAATAAATAGATAAATATCTATGTGTATATTTTTTAATTCCAGATGGAACGACATACACACTCCTGGATGGGGGATAAAGAAGAAATTAACTGAATTATTTTTTAAGTCAAATAAATATGTAAGCTGAATCAGCTTTAAAAAGTTATTTACAGAGCACATTTTTTATAGACAAATTTAAAACAGCCCATGTCAAACCTATTAGAAAATAAAAGGTCCCCACTTGGTCTGTATAGAACGACAGATGTCCCCTCTTGGATAGGATGGAACGACATACACACTCCTGGATGGGGGATAAAGAAGAAATTAACTGAACTATTTTTTAAGTCAAATAAATATGTAAGCTGAATCAGCTTTAAAAAGTTATTTACAGAGCACATTTTTTATAGACAAATTTAAAACAGCCCATGTCAAACCTATTAGAAAATAAAAGGTCCCCACTTGGTCTGTATAGAACGACAGAAGTCCCCTCTTGGATAGGATGGAGCGACATACACACTCCAGGATGGGTGGAAAAAAGAAGAAATTAACAGATTTTTTCCCATTTTTTTTAAGACAAAAACATGTAAGCTGAATCGGCTTAAAAAAGTTATTTACACAGCACATTTTTTATAGACAAATTTAAAACAGCCTATGTCAAACCTATTATAAAATAAAAAGGTCCCCACTTGGTCTGTATAGAATGACACAAGTCCCTTCTTGGATAGTGACATACACACTCCAGGATAGGTAGATACAGCAGAAATTACCATAACTGATCATTTTAAGGCATTTTAAAACTGCCTGTAATATAGCAGAAAAAAATTAAGCTTAATTAAAATATATGGCGTTATTTACCAACACATTTAAATCTTGTTCTGACAAGAACTGTGATTAAAAAAACATTAAAAAAAAACCATAAAGTTGTTTTTGTTTTTCCTTCCGACAAATTATCCATTTCTATATCGGCTATGTAACAATATATGTTTGTTTTTCTTTTTCCAAAAGGAGAAAAGATATGAAGCAAAAAAGAAAAAGAAGCTTTTACAGCAGTAACTTTAAAAAGACTTCTGTTTGTGGATGAGGAATGAACACTACAAAGTATGTGTTCATACTTTCTAGTGTAAACTTACATAATCTACAATCAGGCAAAGATTTCATCGGACATTTGTAAAATTTAATATATTTGGTCTCAAACTTCATCTACTATGTTGAAATTGTCAAAAAATTACTTTGATAAATTGTCGAGTTATTAGACCCTTTTTGTTAATTGTAAGTACTTTGAGTAACTAATTGGAAAGAACTCCACCACTTTGTCCGAAACTGGATTTATTTATATACAAATCAAACTCATAACCCTCAGGCATTTTAGAACTTAATAAATCAACTAGGCTCCAGAAAACTAAAAAGATTCCCTTAGAAGTGGTTCAGGAGGATGGCTAATATGTCTTGATATTAACAAGGTTTTGGACAAGCTGCAAACTGACTTTGGAGATATATTTTCTGGTCGGTTTGTCTATCCTTAATGGTAGTAATCTTATTTAGAAAGGACAGTAGCTATTAAGAATCAAATTGAAGTTCCATGCCAATGAGTTCCTCAACTCTTCAATTAAACTCTTACATTTCAGAAAATTTACTTCATAAGGATACGGAAGGTTATCAATAGGGAAGGTTATGGGTTACAGTAATCTGTAAAATGAAGTCTGAATAAAAGATTGAATACAATGTGAAATGAACCAGGCTGTTCAAGTTTTTTCCACGTATTGTGAACAGGATTTTTGCCCATCTAAATGGCAAAATCTATTATTAAAACACTCCCCAAGTATCTATCTGCGGATCCTTTATCACCTATCAACTAGATACTAGAGGAGCAATAGTTTATTGAAATGAATAAACTTAAGTTATTCCTTTCAGAAAACGGAGTAGTGCATTGATAACATTTACATTTTGTTTTGGGCCTACAGATTTGTCTATTGTAAAAACATAAATATTTGGGATTTACTGTGGATGAATATTTGACATTGGAAGAAGGAGTAAAAGTCCAATCGGACTCAGCTGGAAGAGAGCTAGCTTCAGTTATATATACAGTCAAATATTAACACAGTCAGGGTCTTCTGAGAGACTGCTCTGCATCCCCAGAACTAGAATTAGACGATGAGAAGCAGCTTTCAGCTTCTATGCACTACAAATTTGGATCAAGCTTCCAAAAAACTGCTGAAACTGCTGAAACACTACCTTCCTTTAAATCTAGACTAAAATCCCAGCTGGTTAGAGTTGCTTTTGAAATGTAATCGGTTAAGAATTTAACAATGGCACTTGAATTAATATAATGATTTATTATGTAAAGCACTTTGAAATGTCTTGTTGCTGAAATGTGCTGAAATAAAATAAAATTGATTGATTGATCAAATGATATAAGGTGTATACTGAGTTGTAGAGGTCTTGTGTTTGCCCAGTATTGGATTACGGTGTCGGAGTTACTGTCAACAACCTCCCAGTGAAAAAGTTCAGTGTAGAGCCCTGCGATATTTTTTATATGTGCATAGAAATACTCCATAAAATGGCATTATATGGAGATATGGGTTTATCACGTGAAGTTAGATATCTGCAATATCTAACCATTTTGCAGATGTGGTTAGATTGTGGAATACGTTCGTTAAAATACCAGATCATAGATTAACAAAGCACATTTCCTTTCGGATTTCACAAATGGGTATTCTTGGGCCAGACATATGGAGAAGATATTTGAGACTTTCCGTACATATAGGATTAAGATAAGATGTAATATTGAATAGCTTAAAAGGTTTGTTTGTTATTGCCAGCCCAAACTAAGCCCTCTTAAATCTCACAAACTGACTATTGGCTAGCTCTCCAGTTAATGGGTCGGGAAAGTCTCTAGTTACTAGGGCTTTTACTCCATGGATAATCTAGAGAACATTCTATTTAAGCTGGTGGCGGGAGGACTCGTCTAGTCTCTAACTGCCTACAATCCAAAAGTTATCACCCTTTCCAATTATTAGAACAATTAACCCAGTAGCTCACACTGTTACTTAATTCCAATAATCACTTCTGTTAATGGCAGCTCACTCCCTTGTAATAACGAGCACTTGGGTACACGGATCTTGTCCCTTACAGGTGTGCGGAGCCTTTAGCCGCTCTTGGATTCCAGGGCGTTGTACTCAATCAATCAATCAAATGTTATTTGTATGGCACATTTCATCAGCAAGGCATTTCAAAGTGCTTTACATAATTAAAATAAAAACAGCATGTGACACTGAATAAACAGTGTCCTCTGCTGTTGATCTTTCAGCATCATGTTAGCTCTACTCCGACATCAGGAACAGAGAACACTTTGCTTCCCCTTCTTTCAATTTGTATATCTTTTGTTTAGATGTGTGTGTATGTGGATGGTATACGTGACAACTCAACCGTCCACATGGGTGGTTCTTATGTGACCTCTTAGCTTTTGGAAAACACCTAACCCACTTTCACTTCTCCTGTCTACATCAGCTCCTCCTCGAACATCTGTTTACTCTTCTTCTTTTTAATGTTTTTACTCTGCTTCTCAACAGTCAGCATGTCTCACAAAAAGCCTCTTTTATTTTAACCCAATACTGTTATCTGATTTATATTTCCAATATCAAAAAATGTACATTTGATTACTAAAAACCATTCCACTTAAATAGACACTGCCTGATTACTCAGACCCATAACATGTCAACCAAAATCAGAACACATGAAATACTTGTCAGACGAAATCAATTACATGTCACATAAATTGGGATATATGATTAAGACTTTCTATATTTAACTGTCTTTACTTCTGATTAACACTACTCCTACAATAAATCATGTTTTCAATCAAGAGAAATCAAAATTACAATATGACTCCTTCCTCTAGGCTCTTGTTATCTATTCTGCTTTTCCCTAACCTTTCACCTTCCATTTACATCCAACACAACATCAATGAGCTTTAGTTACACATTTTACACCATCTCAAGTTCAAATGTCAAAATCAGATTTAAAACCTTTTAGTTCTCTCTTTGATTCAACATTCATATATAATATTATGATAACCATAATACCTAAACACACTCTCGGTTAGTTACTCAGCTACTCAACTAGTTACTCTCATTATAATCATAATGTGAGTTTTTACAGATGATGTTCTAAAAAGAAAACAAGAATACTCTCTTATTCTAATTATTTAATACCAAAACTACAGTTAATTGTTTTACTTGCATTTCCACAAGTGTAAGTTTAAGTGTAAGTATTCTTATTAATTACCCAATATTAATATAAGTATTTTACTTTGGGTCTTATCAAATTACTCAAAATGTTTAGATTTTATTCTTTAAACCTTTAATCCTTTGACACAAGGATTAGTCTGAACTATTCTTATACTTTTGCAGGCTGGAAGTTCACTTCCTCTTTCTTCAGGAAACCTGCCCTTCCTGTTTCATGAAACTCTCTATGATTTTTTATGATCAGATAGAAAAAAGAAGAATTAAAGCAAAGTTTGCACGACGCAATAACAACACACACAACCAGGTTCATTTTATTATAGTCTGACTCTACTGTTGGGTCTTGATGTCACCTGTGTAATTAATTTCAGAGATCACTTTATTTATTGTCTCTATTAAACTAAAACCTCCAGCATGGGGAAGTAGAATGATCTCAACTTTTCTCGACAGGTTTTATTTTGAAGTTTAGTGGGCAGTTGATATCTTACATAAACATAAAATAACGTACTTATATTTTACTAGAAGATGCCTATATGGTTCTTGAACCATATGCATCACGGAACCTGTCTATAAAACGACGGTCCATGTGCGCCCAGTTCAGATCTGGCACTTTGGCTTTGGAGACCAAAGTACCCAGAGGAAGGCCAAAGATGTTCTTTGTGTGATTTGGGGGAAAGTGGAAGTGAAGTCCACTTTTTGTTTTACCGTTTTTTGTACTTGAGGTTGAGAAATTATTTATTTACTAAAATACTTTATATTAAAGGGCGGGGATAAAATTTATATTTACGTATTTTATGTTTCAGTTAGCACACAATTTATTTTGAAGGCCTGGCACCTTAGAAGCTTTTTGTTTAAAGAAAATGTATGTCTGTCTGTCTGTTTATGTTTTTCTTGTGTCTTGTAAGCCTTTGTGGGTTGAGAACCTGTTAAAGGGTAAATGCCACTTATCTGTCTGTCTACAAATATCAGACACTGTACTTTATCTCACCCTGTAGGTCATAATAACATTTTCTAATATGTATGCTAATACTTTGCTCTCTTTGTCACTCTTTCTGGTATTAAAGCCGGTTTAGTTTCTTTTCTTGTTTTGTAAGATTGCAAGTGATGCTTTATTGTGATGATTCAGTAATTCTGCCATGTTCTCAGAAAAATGTCGTCTAATAACAAATGTTTACATTACGTTAAGATGAAGCTCTTGATATAACATTGCATTGGTCCTCTTTCTATGTTTAAAGAAATACATTGCATTTTTAGTTTACCATGCCAGAAAACAGTCACTCTGTGGTCACATAGACCGTATGCACAATTATTAGGCAAGTTTTAGTTTTGAACCATGTCATTATTTCTATGGATATTTTAAAACTACAAGCTGTATAAACTTTAATCTTTATTTAACGTGAACAAATCAGCTGATGTGTATTTGTTTAATGAGGGAGGAAGTTGCCTATAAAGATCAACACCCAATATGAAGGTGTGCAAAATTATTAGGCAGCTTCTTTTCCTCAGGCAAAAGGGGCCAAAAAATATTTAAGTGACTGAGAAAGGTCCAAAACTGTAAAAAGTTATCCAGAGAGATGCAGCACTGTTGAAATTAGTAAAATATTGGAGCGTGATCACAGAACCATCACATGTTTTGCTGCAAATATTGAACATGATCACAAGAAACATGTTGAGGAAAAAAAAGCTTTGCTCCAGCCTGAAATGTTTCATATGTTAGGGGGAAAACTAGAACAAACACGTTTGGTAAAACTCATTGTAACCCTGTACTAAATAAAAATAAGTATCGTAACAATAGCACAAGTTTGTTTCTTTAATCAAGTAACAAGTTTGTTTCTTTAATCAAGTATTGCTTCACATAATCCAACAAGATGAATTTACCAACATTTAGAAACTAAACAATCTTTCCTGTTGGCATTATCCAGCAAATAAGATGCAAAAAGATTTGTAGCTATCAGGTCCAGTAAACGGGAGGGACTGTTGCCTCCCTGCTGACCAGAATACTTGTTATTGATTATCAGTTATGTAAATGTGGACATGATGGTGAAGAACCAAGTATTATATTTTCAGTTTATAAACAATTTAACAAAACAAGGCATTTCACACTAATGTTTAGTTTTCACTGTACTTAATGTTTTATACAAAAATAAAGCAGTATATTCTTTCAAGTTGTTTTAATTAAGTTTGTATTTGAAAATTATGAAGACAATCATATGTGTAACATTACACAGCTATATTTGTTTTGCAAGATGTTCTGTCTCAGAACTGACTTCCAAAAGCCACACAGCCCTCCTGTGAACTGGACAAACCGGTTTTCACTCAGGCCTGGCCATTCAGAGGCAACAAAGGTCTTCACCCAGACCATTCAGAGCCAACAAAGGCCTTCACCCAGGCCATTCAGAGCCAACAAAGGCCTTCACCCAGGCCATTCAGAGGCAACAAAGGCCTTCAGCCAGGCCCTTCCTCCACCACCAGGACACATCCAGAGGAGCTGAAAGAGCTCCTCAGGATGATCCTTCACCCAGAGGAGGTTCATGAGAACCATTCCTCTTGTAACATTGGATCATGTTTGGCATTAAAGCCTGATTTATGCTTAACCTAATCTAATTATGTCTCAACGTAACAACTTTCATTTTTCTTTCATTTTTTACGGTTCATTCTGTCTTGGTAATTAGTTTATGGAACAATTTGTAAGTGAATCAAGATGGAAAAGAAATGATGACACTGAACAAAAAACATATGATTATTAAAATAACATTGATCCAGACAGTAATGTATTACATGGACCTAACAATTGACAACAATTGTTGTCGGTGATTTCAACATTCATGTTGACAACCCCCAAGACCGAGGGGCTAAAAAGCTCTGTAATATATTAGAGAGTTTTGGTTTAACACAACATGTCAAACAAGCAACACACACTCAGGGACACACACTGGACCCTGGTTATCAGTAAGGGTGTGAATATTTCCAATGTTTCTGTAACTGATATTGCCCTGTCGGATCATTTTGCTGTTATCTTTGATAGTTCTTTATCCGTTAACCCACTTGAACAAAAAGCTACTGTCACAAAACGTACTTTCACAGAAAACACAGCAGAAACATTTAATCAAATCTACTCTTCTTCCTCACTCTTAAGTTATAGTGACGTAGATAAGTTGGTGGATGATTTTCAGTGCAAACTTTCAGATATCATTGATTACATTGCCCCACTAAAGTGAAGGTTGTGACTGGTAGGAAGAAATCTCCATGGAGAAATGCACAAACAGTTCAATCTGCAAAACAACTCTGCCGAAGAGCCGAACGGAAATAGTGTAAAGGTCAACTGCACGTTTATTATGACATCTACAGGGAAAGACTACGTAACTATCACACAACACTAAAACATTCCAGAGAGGCTTTCTTTGCAGATGTCATAAGCAAAAACATTAACAATGCTCGAGCTTTATTTGCCACTGTTGACAGGCTCACAAATCCTCTGATGATGTTGCCACCTGAGCTTCAATCTAATGCCGCCTGCAACAAGTTTTCAAGTTTCTTTTGAGAGAAAATTCAAAAGATCAGAGGATTAATCTGCACATCCACTCCAAAGACAGTACTAATGCTGTGCCCAAACAAAACAAATGCAGGAAAAATGACCCAATTTCAATTACTTAATTATAAAACCCTAGAAGAAATTATAAGTCAATTAAGCTCCGGTTCCTGCTGTCTGGATGTCCTACCCACACATTTCTTTAAGAAAGTCCTGCCTGTCGTTGCTAATGATCTGATCCAAATAGTAAACTCTTTGCTCTCTTCAGGTGTTTTCCCCCAGGCTTTTAAAACAGCAGTTGTCAAACCACTGATAAAAAAGAACAATCTGGACAAATCCCTACTGCAGAATTACAGGCCGATCTCCAACCTCCCATTCATCAGCAAAATTATTGAAAAAGCTGTTTTTAAACAATTAAATAACTTCCTAACAATAACAAACTGCTTTGACTCCTTCCAGTCTGGTTTTCGTGCTCACCACAGCACGGAGACGGCCCTTGTAAAAGTGTTCAATGACATTCATATAAATACAGACTGTGGGAGAACCACAGTGCTGGTTCTGTTGGACCTCAGTGCAGCTTTTGACACTGTTGACCATGACATTTTACTGAACCGGCTGGAGACTTGGATCGGACTCTCCGGTCCAGTGCTCAACTGGTTTGAATCTTACAAAAAGAACAGGGATTTCTTTGTTTCAATCGGAAACTTCTCATCAGAGAGGTCAAAGGTCACATGTGGGGTACCCCAAGGTTCAATCCTAGGACCCCTTCTTTTCAATATTTATATTCTCCCACTGGCTAAGGTTATAACAGGACATAGGATTAGCTACCACAATTATGCGGATGATACACAGGTCTACATCACGATGTCACCAGGGGACTCTGAACCCATCCAATCACTGAATAGATGCTTAGAACAGATCAATGTGTGGATGTGCCAAAACTTTTTCCAGCTGAACAGAAACAAAACTGAAGTTATTATCTTTGGACCTAAAGATGAGCGAACTAGAATCAATGCACAGCTTCAGTTGTTACAACTAAAAACCAGCGATCAGCCCGAAACCTGGGAGTAGTGATGAACTCTGACCTGAACCTTCAGAGCCACATTAAGACAGTCATAAAGTCGGCCTTCTATCACCTGAAGAACATCTCTAGGATTAGAGAACTTATGTCTCAGCAGGATCTAGAGAAACTCATCCATGCGTTTATCTTTAGCCGCATTGATTACTGCAACAGCGTCTTCACAGGTCTGACTAATGAATCAATCAAACAGCTGCAGCTGATCCAGAAGCTGCTGCTGCTGTTCTCACTAAAACCAGGAAGATAGAGACATAACACCAGGTTTAAAGTCCCTCCTCTGGCTCCCTGTAGCTTAGAGAATAGACTTTAAAATACTGATGTTAGTTTATAAATCTCTGAACGGTTTAGCACCACAATACATTAAAGATCTGTTATTACTGTACCAACCGTCTAGACCCCTCAGATCTTCTGGTTCTGCTCTGCATCCCCAGAACCAGAACCAGACGAGGAGAAGCAGCATTCAGTTTCTATGCACCACAGATTTGGAACAAACTTCCAGAAAACTGTAAAACAGCTGAAACACTGGGTGCCTTTAAATCTCAACTTAAAACCAGCTGGTTAGAGTTGCTTATGGCTAAATTAGGGTTAGAGTGGGTTCTGATGTCTTCCATGTTTTTATGCCTTTAATGTTTTTATATTCTTCTTCTAACCCTTTTCTTTTTACTTTACTGTGATGAACCATACATATAGGCAAATGATAACTTATATCACTTATTATGATCCCAATGCACATAACCTTTCCAATTATGTTTTGAAAAATGACCAGAGTTGCACTAGTACAAGTAATTCTGTCTGGTTGAGTAAGCACTGGATATAAATTTAAACTGAACAAGGTATCTGCAAAATCTGTAGTCATTTTGTGTTGTCTATTGATTTATTATTGTTTTAATAAATCAATATTGAAATCATCACATATTAACAAAATTTTCCTATCATTTCATCCATTCAGGAGATTTTCACTTCTATTCCTAACAGAACCTGGCATTATATGTACAAGCTACAATGCTACTTATTTTCTGCTTCTCAGTTTCAACAGTAACACTTTCCATCATATCATCTAAAGCAAATGACATAAATTTAATTTTTCACATTTTAAGGAATAACTAACATACAGCAACATCCCACCTTTGTTCTTCACTCAATTTAATGAAGAGATTTTACCCCTCCAACTCCAAATCTATAGATTTCTCATTTAACCAGGTCACAGAAAATGTTACTTGAAAGTGACTTATGAATGATTTCAAATATTCACTGATATTGTCAAAATTTGTCTGAAGAATTAAAATGAATAAGTGAAAAAAAACAACCAAATGCACAGCTGTTGACCTGTACAATATTAACAATTGTTAGGTCCATGTAATACATTACTGTCTGGATCAATGTTATTTTAATAATCATATGTTTTTTGTTCAGTGTCATCATTTCTTTTCCATCTTGATTCACTTACAAATTGTTCCATAAACTAATTAACAAGACAGAATGAACCGTAAAAAATGAAAGAAAAATGAAAGTTGTTACGTTGAGACATAATTAGATTGGGTTAAGCATAAATCAGGGTTAGGGTTAAACATGATCCAATGTTACAAGAGGAATGGTTCTCATGAACCTCCTCTGGGTGAAGGATCATCCTGAGGAGCTCTTTCAGCTCCTCTGGATGTGTCCTGGTGGTGGAGGAAGGGCCTGGGTGAAGGCCTTTGTTGCTCTGAATGGCCTGGTGAAGCTTTGTTGCTCTGAATGGCCTGGGTGAAGACCTTTGTTGGCTCTGAATGGCCTGGCCTGAGTGAAAACCGGTTTGTCTAGTTCACAGGAGGGCTGTGTGGCTTTTGGAAGTCAGTTCTGAGACAGAACATCTTGCAAAACAAATATAGCTGTGTAATGTTACACATATGATTGTCTTCATAATTTTCAAATACAAACTTAATTAAAACAACTTGAAAGAATATACTGCTTTATTTTTGTATAAAACATTAAGTACAGTGAAAACTAAACATTAGTGTGAAATGCCTTGTTTTGTTAAATTTTTATAATCTGAAAATATAATACTTGGTTCTTCACCATCATGTCCACATTTACATAACTGATAATCAATAACAAGTATTCTGGTCAGCAGGGAGGCAACAGTCCCTCCCGTTTACTGGACCTGATAGCTACAAATCTTTTTGCATCTTATTTGCTGGATAATGCCAACAGGAAAGATTGTTTAGTTTCTAAATGTTGGTAAATTCGTCTTGTTGGATTATGTGAAGCAATACTTGATTAAAGAAACAAACTTGTGCTATTGTTACGGTACTTATTTTTATTTAGTACAGGGTTACAATGAGTTTTACCAAACGTGTTTGTTCTAGTTTTCCCCCTAACATATGAAACATTTCATTTTCCTCAACATGTTTCTTGTGATCATGTTCAATATTTGCAGCAAAACATGTGATGGTTCTGTGATCACGCTCGAATATTTTACTAATTTCAACAGTGCTGCATCTCTCTGGATAACTTTTTACAGTTTTGGACCTTTCACAGTCACTTAAATATTTTTTGGCCCCTTTTGTCTGAGGAAAAGAAGCTGCCTAATAATTTTGCACACCTTCATATTGGGTGTTGATCTTTATAGGCAACTTCCTCCCTCATTAAACAAATACACATCAGCTGATTTGTTCACGTTAAATAAAGATTAAAGTTTATACAGCTTGTAGTTTTAAAATATCCATAGAAATAATGACATGGTTCAAAACTAAAACTTGCCTAATAATTGTGCATACAGTCTATGTGACCACAGAGTGACTGTTTTCTGGCATGGTAAACTAAAAATGCAATGTATTCCTTTAAACATAGAAAGAGGACCAATGCAATGTTATGTCAAGAGCTTCATCTTAACGTAATGTAAACATTTGTTATTAGACGACATTTTTCTGAGAACATGGCAGAATTACTGAATCATCACACCAAAGCATCACTTGCAATCTTACAAAACAAGAAAAGAAGCTAAACCGGCTTTACTACCAGAAAGAGTGACAAAGAGAGCAAAGTATTAGCATACATATTAGAAAATGTTATTATGACCTACAGTACTTGGGTGAGATAAAGTACAGTGTCTGATATTTGTAGACAGACAGATAAGTGGCATTTACCCTTTAACAGGTTCTCAACCCACAAAGGCTTACAAGACACAAGAAAAACATAAACAGACAGACAGACATACATTTTCTTTAAACAAAAAGCTTCTAAGGTGCCAGGCCTTCAAAATAAATTGTGTGCTAACTGAAACATAAAATACTTAAATATACATTTTATCCCCATCCTTTAATATAAAGTATTTTAGTAAATAAATAATTTCTCAACCTCAAGTACAAAAACGGTAAAACAAAAAGTGGACTTCACTCCCACTTTCCCCCAAATCACACAAAGAACATCTTTGGCCTTCCTCTGGGTACTTTGGTCTCCAAAGCCAAAGTGTCAGATCTGAACTGGGCGCACATGGACCGTCGTTTTATAGACAGGTTCCGTGATGCATATGGTTCAAGAACCATATAGGCATCTTCTAGTAAAATATAAGTACGTAATTTTTGTTTATGCAAGATATCAACTACCCACTAAACTTCAAAATAAAACCTGTCGAGAAAAGTTGAGATCCTTCTACTTCCCCATGCTGGAGGTTTTAGTTTAATAGAGACAATAAATAAAGTTATCTCTGAAATTAATTACACAGGTGACATCAAGACCCAACAGTAGTCAAACTATAATACAATGAACCTGGTTGTGTGTGTTGTTATTGTGTCCTGCAAACTTTGCTTTAATTCTTATTTTTTCTATCTGATCATAAAAAATCATAGAGAGTTTCATGAAACAGGAAGGGCAGGTTTCCTGAAGAAAGAGGAAGTGAACTTCCAGCCTGCAAAAGTATAAGAATAGTTCAGACTAATCCTTGTGTCAAAGGATTATAGGTTTAAAGAATAAAATCTAAACATTTTGAGTAATTTGATAAGACCCAAAGTAAAATACGTATATTAATATTGGGTCGTTCATAAGAATACTTACACTTAAACTTACCCTGGTGGAAATACTTGCAAGTAAAACAAGTAACTGTAGTTTTGGTATTAAATAATTAGAATAACAGAGTATTCTTGTTTTCTTTTTAGAACATCATCTGTAAAAACTCACATTAAGATTATAATGAGAGTAACTAGTTGAGTAGCTGAGTAACTAACCGAGAGTGGGTTTAGGTGTTATGGTTATAATATTATATATGAATGTTGAATCAAAGAGAGAAACTAAAAGGTTTTAAATCTGATTTTTGACATTTGAACTTGAGATGGTGTAAAATGTGTAACTAAAGCTCATTGATGTTGTGTTGGATGTAGATGGAAGGTGAAAGGTTAGGGAAAAGCAGAATAGATAACAAGAGCCTAAGAGGAAGGAGTCATATTGTAATTTTGATTTCTCTTGATTGAAAACATGATTTATTGTAGGAGTAGTGTTAATCAGAAGTAAAGACAGTTAAATATAGAAAGTCTTAATCATATATCCCAATTTATGTGACATGTAATTGATTTCGTCTGACAATTATTTCATGTGTTCTGATTTTGGTTGACATGTTATGGGTCTGAGTAATCAGGCAGTGTCTATTTAAGTGGAGTGGTTTTTAGTAATCAAATGTAAATTTTTTGATATTGGAAATATAAATCAGATAACAGTATTAGGTTAAAATAAAAGAGGCTTTTTGTGAGACATGCTGACTGTTGAGAAGCAGAGTAAAAACATTAAAAGAAGAAGAGTAAACAGATGTTCGAGGAGGAGCTGATGAAGACAGGAGAAGTGAAAGTGGGTTAGGTGTTTTCCAAAAGCTAAGAGGTCACATAAGAACCACCCATGTGAACGGTTGAGTTGTCACGTATACCATCCACATACACACACATCTAAACAAAAGATATACAAATTCAAAGAAGGGGAAGCAAAGTGTTCTCTGTTCCTGATGTCGGAGTAGAGCTACCATGATGCAGAAGGATCAACAGCAGAGGACACTGTTTATTCAGTGTCACATGCTGTTTTTATTTTAATTATGTAAAGCACTTTGAAATGCCTTGCTGATGAAATGTGCCATACAAATAACATTTGATTGATTGATTGATTGATTGATTGATTGATTGATTGATTGATTGAGCACCCTGGAATCCAAGAGCGGCTAAAGGCTCCGCACACCTGTAAGGGACAAGATCCGTGTACCCAAGTGCTCGTTATTACAAGGGAGTGAGCTGCCATTAACAGAAGTGATTATTGGAATTAAGTAACAGTGTGAGCTACTGGGTTAATTGTTCTAATAATTGGAAAGGGTGATAACTTTTGGATTGTAGGCAGTTAGAGACTAGACGAGTCCTCCCGCCACCAGCTTAAATAGAATGTTCTCTAGATTATCCATGGAGTAAAAGCCTAGTAACTAGAGACGTTCCCGACCCATTAACTGGAGAGCTAGCCAATAGTCAGTTCGTGAGATTTGAGAGGGCTTAGGTGGGGCTGGCAAAACAAACAAACCTTTAAGCTATTCAATATTACATCTTATCTTAATCCTATATGTACGGAAAGTCTCAAATATCTTCTCCATATGTTTGGCCCAAGAATACCCATTTGTGAAATCCGAAAGGAAATGTGCTTTGTTAATCTATGATCTGGCATTTTAACGAACGTATTCCACAATCAAACCACATCTGCAAAATGGTTAGATATTGCAGATATCTAACTTCACGTGATCAACCCATATCTCCATATAATGCCATTTTATGGAGTATTCTATGCAAATATAAGAAATATCGCAGGGCTCTACACTGAACTTTTTCACTGGGAGGTTGTTGACAGTAACTCCGACACCGAAATCCAATACTGGGCAAACACAAGACCTCTACAACTCAGTATACACCTTATATCATTTGATCAATCAATCAATTTTATTTTATTTCAGCACATTTCAGCAACAAGACATTTCAAGTGCTTTACATAATAAATCATTATATTAATTCAAGTGCATTGTTAAATTATTAACCGATTTCATTTCAAAAGCAACTCTAACCAGCTGGGATTTTTAGTCTAGATTTAAAGGAAGGTAGTGTTTCAGCAGTTTCAGCAGTTTAGTGCATAGAAGCTGAAAGCTGCTTCTCATCGTTTGATTCTAGTTGTGGGGATGCAGAGCAGTCTCTCAGAAGACCCTGACTGTGTTAATATTTGACTGTATTTAGGCTATATTTAGGCTGTATTTAGGTATGTAGGCCCAAAACAAAATGTAATGTTATCAATGCACTACTCCATTTTCTGAAAGGAATAACTTCAGTTATTCATTTCAATAAACTATTGCTCCTCTAGTATTAGTTGATAGTGCTAGGGATCAGCAGATAGATACTTGGGGAGTGTTTTAATAATAGATTTTGCCATTTAGATGGGCAAAAATTCTGTTCACAATATGAAGTAAATTTTCTGAAATGTAAGAGTTTAATTGAAGATTTGAGGAACTCATTGGCATGGAACTTCAATTTGATTCTTAATAGGTACTGTTCTTTCTAAATAAAATTAATACCATTAAGGATAGACAAAGCTACCAGAAAATATATCTCCAAAGTCAGTTTGCAACTTGTCCAAAACCTTGTTAATATCAAGACATATTAGCCATCCTCCTGAACCACTTCTAAGGGAATCTTTTTAGTTTTCTGGAGCCTAGTTGATTTATTAAGTTCTAAAATGCCTGAGGGTTAGGAGTTTGATTTGTATATAAATAAATCCAGTTTCTGACAAAGTGGTGGAGTTCTTTCCAATTAGTTACTCAAAGTACTTACAATTAACCAAAAGGGTCTAATAACTCGACAATTTATCAAAGTAATTTTTTGACAATTTCAACATAGTAGATGAAGTTTGAGACCAAATATATTAAATTTTACAAATGTCCGATGAAATCTTTGCCTTATTGTAGATTATGTAAGTTTACACTAGAAAGTATGAACACATACTTTGTAGTGTTCATTCCTCATCCACAAACAGAAGTCTTTTTAAAGTTACTGCTGTAAAAGCTTCTTTTTCTTTTTTGCTTTATATCTTTTCTCCTTTTGGAAAAAGAAAAACAAACATATATTGTTACATAGCCGATATAGAAATGGATAATTTGTCGGAAGGAAAAACAAAAACAACTTTATGGTTTTTTAAAATGTTTTTTTAATCACAGTTCTTGTCAGAACAAGATTTAAATAACGCCATATTTTTTTTTTCTGCTATATTACAGGCAGTTTTAAACTGCCTTAAAATGATCAGTTATGGTAATTTCTGCTGTATCTACCTATCCTGGAGTGTGTATGTCGTTCCATCCCATTCAAGAGGGGAACTGTGTCGTTCTTCACCAGCCAACAGTGGATCTGTGTCGTTCTGTACAGACAAAGTGGGACCTTTTTTTCTTGAAATGCCATTGACATGGGCTGGAATTAAAAAATATACACATAGATATTTTATCTATTTATTTTCTGTCTGACCATCCTACTTCATTAAGAGTTCAGAAGTAAAGATGTTTGATAATAGGCCATTTTCTTATTTATCCTGGAGTGTGTATGTCGCTCCATCCTATCCAAGAGGGGACTTGTGTCATTCTATACAGACCAAGTGGGGACCTTTTATTTTCTAATAGGTTTGACATGGGCATTTTAAATTTGTCTATAAAAATGTGCTGTGTAAATAACTTTTAAGCTGATTCAGCTTGCATATGTTTTTGTCTTAAAAAAAGAAAAAAATCAGTTAATTTCTTCTTTTTTCCACCCATCCTGGAGTGTGTATGTCATTCCATCCTATCAAGAGGGACTTCCGTCGTCCTATACAGA
>NW_027675279.1:0-2500 GCF_904066995.2 Poecilia reticulata
TGCGTACTGCTTGGTTTAGTCGAGGAGGGTGCTTAAGTGTGGGTTCACATACTCGTGGAGAGCCTGGTTCTATCGGGGGTGGGGGGTTCCAAGACTGTGTCTGACCCCGAGCCAATCTGGTGTCCTCAAGGTGATTCCAGGCCTGGATGTCTCTGGATGTCTGTGCCTGGATGTCCAGCCTGATGTCTGTGCCTGGATGTCCAGGCCTGGATGTCTCTGCCTGGATGTCTGTGCCTGGATGTCCAGGCCTGGACATCCAGGCACAGACATCCAGGCAGAGACATCCAGGCCTGGACATCCAGGCCTGGACATCCAGGCAGAGACATCCAGGCCTGGACATCCAGGCACAGACATCCAGGCCTGGACATCCAGGCCTGGACATCCAGGCAGAGACATCCAGGCCTGGACATCCAGGCACAGACATCCAGGCAGAGACATCCAGGCCTGGACATCCAGGCACAGACATCCAGGCCTGGACATCCAGGCACAGACATCCAGGCAGAGACATCCAGGCCTGGATGTCTGTGCCTGGATGTCCAGGCCTGGATGTCTCTGCCTGGACGTCCGTGCCGGGATGTCCAGGCCTGGATGTCTTGCCTGGATGTCCAGGCCTGGATGTCTCTGCCTGGATGTCTGTGCCTGGTTCTGCAGGCCTGGATGTCCCAGCCTGGTTCTGCAGGCCTGGATGTCTGTGCCTGGATGTCCCAGCCTGGTTCTGCAGGCCTGTATGTCTCTGTTGCTCCAGGCCCGGATTTCAAATTCGTACGGAACTAGGCAAACTATATACTGGAAGAACCGGGCGAGTCCCAGGAGTGCCCCGGTGGTCTCCGATTTCGCCTAGGACGTTCCCCCGATTTTTAACGAATTTTAAGCGATTTGCGCCAAGCGGGCCCGGGGGGGGCGCGAGGAGGCGGTCCGGAAGGCCCGGAACCCGCTCATGCCGTACACCGTTGGATCCGGGCCGCTCCGGGGATTACTAGGGTGGCCTCCGTTTCGCTCCAGGACCTTCCTGCGGTCGTCTATGGGTGTTTAACCGTCTACCGGAAGTCGGGTCAAAAGTACCCTTTCCCGCGGTCCAAACGAACCGGGACTGGCACCATCGTGCTCCTGGGATGCCCCCGGTTCGGGTGATGTCACTCCCGGAGGCCTGGACCAAAGTCCCGGTTCCCTAGGCCCGGTTCTCTGTCGAGGGTCTCAGCCCTCGCTCATCCCCCGCTCAGCCCCGCCCGACGTGAGTATCTTCATCGGCTGCTGCAACATCATCATCCTCAGCGCCACTGTCATGTGCCTTACCAGGGTCCCGAAACACGACCCAGACCCCGAACGCTTGTTCGGATCCGGGCATGTAATACCCGATGGAACCGGGCGAGTCCCAGGAGTGCGCTGGTGGTGTCCGATTTGCTCCAGGACCTTCCTACGATTTTTAACGAATTTTTAAGTGATTTTCGCCAAAGCGGTCCATTCCGTCCCCGAAAAAGCGGTCCAAACGGACGGGACCCAGGCATGTCATACCCCGATGGAACCGGGCGAGTCCCAGGAGTGCGCTGGTGGTGTCCGATTTGCTCCAGGACCTTCCTACGATTTTTAACGAATTTTAAGTGATTTCGCCAAAGCGGGTCCATTCGGTCCGCTTTCGCGGAAAAAAATGCACTTTTTCGGTAAAAACGCACCATGGCCCGATAGTCCGGAGTCCGGGGAACAGCCCCGTGCCATCCGTTTCCTTCTACCGCAAAGAACCACCGAGATATTAGCACCGGAAGGTCCGGTGCACACTAAAATGTCCGGTCTTTTTTACTTTCACTTTCGCCCATGAAACTCGGTCGAGGGTATTGCGTCACCTTACCCGTCAAAACACCGCCGGAACGATATCAGGAGAGAGTTGGAAAAGAGGGACTTAGAAGAAAAACGGCAAAGTGAGGTCTTAGAAAATTATATTTTAGGAAACCTGGATGTCTGGCGAGCCTATCTAAGCAGGTTTCAGCCCTCTTTTCCCCCATTTTAGTGCATTTTGAGCGGTTTTAAAAAAAAAAGTCTGCCTTTTCTCTGGAGAACCGGGGCTTTGGCCGACATGTCTCAGATTTGGCCGGTGAGTCTGCTGGGTCCTTCCGACGGGCCTGGAGGTTCTCTGGCTCGCCCCGGAGCTCTGTGGAAGGCAGGACAGAGCGGCAAGGACACCCTGGGCCCAGGCCGAAGGCGGTGTGCTCTGAGCGGACTCCGGTCCGCCCGGGGTCCCGCTGGAGGTCCTGGAGCTCCAGTGGATGTCTCCCATGCACACTTACACACACACAACCGACCGAACAGCACACGTGGCCTGCCATGAAGGGCTCCCGCCGGCCCTGGTGCTCTCAAGCACTGGCGCTTCGGCGAAGGGTTCCTCCAACCTTGCAGGTTCGCCTCCAGACCCGGGCACTGACAGTCGTGGGCCTGGCCCACCCGCTCCAGCCCGCGGTCGTCCCATCGGTAGCGAGACCGAGACGTCCCGTCTGTCCCAGCCGTCTTT
>NW_027675279.1:10000-17500 GCF_904066995.2 Poecilia reticulata
CTACTGATAATGTGTTGCAATAGTAATCCGCCAGTACGAAGAACCGCAGTCAGACATTGGTGTATGCTGGCTGAGAGCCAATGGGCGAAGCTACCATCTGGGATATGACTGAACGCCTCTAAGTCAGAATCCCGCCTAGACGTAACGATACCGTAGCGCCGCATCGCTCGGTCGACTCCGATACCCGACTCCGTCGGCGAGGAGCGCCTCCGTGACTGGCTGGGCGTGGCCGACGATGTCACCCCTCCCTATCGCGCACAGCATGTCGTGGAGAACGTGGCTAAATGACTGCAGACGACCTGATCGGTCAGGTTCGTACGTGCAGAGCAGCTCCCTCGCTGCGATCCATTGAGAGTCAGCCCTCGATCCAACCTTTGTCGCCGACCTCCGGGCCTCCCTCCCCCCCCTGCTGGAACGTTACCTTACCAGGGCACGAAGTCGTTCGCAGACTAAGTCCCAGCTCGGAGCCGAGAGGGGCCGCCGTCCTCCGGGCCGTCGGGCCTGCCCCACTCCGGTGGCAGACCTGAGCCCCCCCTCCCTCCGTCCTCCTCCCGTCTCTCACCCTCCAGAGTGAGAGGGGCCGGTCGTCTCCGGGCCGCCGGGTCTGCCACACTCCGCGTGGCAGACCTGAGCCCCCTCTCCTCCCAGGTCGGTTGATCGGCCTTACCAGGGCACGAGCCTCCAGCCCTGCGTGCTGGGGTTGGTCCGAGAGGGGAGCTTAAGTGGGTGCGCAGCTCGGCCGTGCCTGCTGGTACGGTCTCTGACCCTCCGGCTGGGAGGGGCCGGTCGCCTCTCGAGCCGCCGGGCCTGTCACACTCGGCGTGGCAGCCCGTCCCCTCCTCCCAGTCTCTGGTCATCAGACCTACCAGGGCACGAACTCCAGGCCTGCGTACTGCTGGTTAGTCCGTGGATGGTGCTTAAGTGGGTACACGTGTCGCCGTGGCCTGGCAGCCCGTCTCATTGACGCGAGAAAAAGTCTAAGTCCCATCCAGGACCGGACAGGGCGCTCGCCGGAAGAGCTGGGAGGTAGCCTCTCCCTGGTCAACCCAAGCCACATCGAAAACTGAGTGCCTTACCAGGGCACGAGCTCCAGGCCTGCGTACTACTGGTTAGTCCGAGAGGGTGCTAAGTGTAGGTACACGTGTCGTGGAAGCCTGGTCTATCGGGGGGGGGTTCCAAGACTGTCTGACCCCGGAGCCAAGTCTGGGTGGGCCTGGAGGTCAAGGCATGTGGATTCCATGCAGCCTGGATGTCTGTGCCTGGATGTCCCAGCCTGGTTCTGCAGCCTGGATGTCCTGCCTGGATGTCTGTGCCTGGTATGCAGCCTGGATGTCTCTGCCTGGATCTGTGCCTGGTCTGCAGGCCTGGATTCTCTGCCTGGATGTCTGCCTGGATGTCCAGGCCTGGAGTCTGCCTGTCTGCAGCCTGGATGTCCAGCCTGGTTCTGCAGCCTGGATGTCCTGCCTGGATTCTGCCTGGATGTCCAGCCTGATTCTGCCTGGTCTGCAGGCCTGGATGTCTCTGCCTGGATGTCTGTGCCTGGTTCTGCAGCCTGGATGTCTCTGCCTGGATGTCTGCATGTCTGCAGCCTGGATTCCAGCCTGTCTGCAGCCTGGATGTCTGTGCCTGGATGTCCAGCCTGGATGTCTCTGCCTGGATGTCTGCCTGATGTGCCTGGTTCTGCAGGCCTGGATGTCTGCCTGGATTCCAGCCTGGATTCTGCCTGATGTCCATGGTCTGCAGGCCTGGATGTCTGGCCTGATGTCGCAGCCTGGATGTCCAGCCTGGTCTGCAGGCCTGGATGTCTGTGCCTGGATCCCAGCCTGGTCTGCAGCCTGGATGTCCAGCCTGGTTCTGCAGCCTGGATGTCCAGCCTGGTCTGCAGGCCTGGATGTCGCCTGGTCTGCAGCCTGATGTCTGCCTGGATTCTGGCATGGTCTGCAGGCCTGGATGTCTGTGCCTGGATGTCTGTGCATGGTTCTGCAGGCCTGGATCTGCCTGATGTCTGTGCCTGGATGTCCAGCCTGGTTCTGCAGCCTGGATGTCTGCCTGGATGTCTGCCATGTTCTGCAGGCCTGGATGTCTGTGCCTGGATGCATGTTCTGCAGCCTGGAGTCTGCATGGTCGCAGCCTGGATGTCTGTCCAGCCTGGATCGTGCATGGTCTGCAGGCCTGGATGTCTCTGGCCTGGATGTCTGCCTGAGTCTGCCTGGATGTCTGCAGCCTGGATGTCTGCCTGGATCTGCCTGGTTCTGCAGGCCTGGATGTCTCTGCCTGATTCCCAGCCTGGTCGCAGGCCTGATCTGCCTGTCGCAGCCTGATCTCTGCCTGATCCCAGCCTGGTTCTGCAGCCTGATGTCTCGTGCTCCAGCCCGGATTCAAATCGTACGGAACCTAGCAAACATATACTGGAAGAACCGGCGAGTCCCAGATGCCCGGGTCCCGATTCGCCTAGGACGTCCCCCGATTTAACGAATTTAAGCGATTGCGCCTAACGGCCCGGGGGGGCGAGTAGGCGTCCGAAGCCCGAACCCGCTCATGCCGTACACCGTGGATCCGGCCGCTCCGGGATACTAGGTGCCTCCGTTCGCTCCAGACCTCCTGCGGTCGCTATGGTTTAACCGCTACCGAATCGGTCAAAAGTACCCTTCCCGCGTCCAAACGAACCGGACGGCACCATCGGCCCTGGATCCCCCGTCGGTGATCACTCCCGAGCCTGGACCAAAGTCCCGTCCCCTAGCCCGTCTCTGTCGAGGTCCAGCCCTCGCTCATCCCCCGCTCAGCCCCGCCCGACGCGAGTACTCATCGCTGCTCCAACATCATCATCCTCAGCGCCACGTCATGCCTACCAGGTCCCGAAACACGACCCAGACCCCGAACGCTGTTCGATCCGACATGTCATACATCGTGGAACCGGACGAGTCCCAGAGTGCGCTGGTGTCCGATTGCTCCAGACCTTCCTACGATTTAACGAATTTAAGTGATTCGCCAAAGCGTCCCATCGTCCCCCGAAAAAGCGTCAAAACGGACGGAACCCTGCATGTCATACACCGTGGAACCGGCGAGTCCCAGATGCGCTGGTGTCCGATTGCTCCAGACCTCCTACGATTTAACGAATTTAAGCGTTCGCGAAAAGCGTCCAAAAAACGGCGAAAAATGCACTTTCGGTAAAAACGCACCATGGCCCGATAGTCCGACCCGGAACAGCCCCGTCCCTCCGTTCCTTCACCGCAAAGAACGACCGAGATATAGCACCGGAAGTCCGTGCACACTAAAATCCGTCTTTTTACTTCACTTCGCCCATGAAACCGCCGAGGTATACGTCACCTACCCGTCAAAACACCGCCGAACGATATCAGAGAGAGTGAAAAGAGGACTAGAAGAAAAATGCAAAGTGAGGTCTAGAAAATAATTTCGGAAACCTGGATCTGCGAGCCTATCTAAGCAGTTCAGCCCTCTTCCCCCATTTAGTGCATTGAGCGTTTAAAAAAAAAAGTCTGCCTTTCTCTGAGAACCGGGCTTGGCCGACATGTCCAGATTGGCCGTGATCGCTGGTCCTCCGACGGCCTGGAGTCCTGCTCGCCCCGACTCTGGAAGCAGACAGAGCGCAAGACACCCTGGCCCAGCCGAAGCGGTGCTCTGAGCGACTCCGTCCGCCCGGTCCCGCGGAGTCCTGAGCTCCAGGATGTCTCCCATGCACACTACACACACACACAACCGACCGAACAGCACACGGCCTGCCATGGAGGCTCCCGCCGCCCTGTGCCTCAACACTGGCGCTCGGCGAAGGTCCTCCAACCTGCAGGTCGCCTCCAGACCCGGCACTGACATCGTGGCCTGCCCACCCGCTCCAGCCCGCGTCGCCCATCGTAGCGAGACCGAGACGTCCCGTCGTCCCAGCCGTCTTCACTGGTCCATCGCAGCAGACTGTCGTTCCAGTAGGTACGTTGGGTGAACCGCCTCCAGAAGCTGCGGTGCTCCAGAATCATCGAGTTCTCAAAACCCATAGCAGAACCATACCCCCGCGCACATGCCAGCTCGAAGACGCTGCGGACCACGGCTCCCCCGGCAAAGTGATCTCTCACAGACACCACCGGGCATCCGATCCAATGATGGCCGAGCTGCACAGCCGCTGCGGGGCCCTCTACGAGATCCGCGTGGGGCAGCAGCAGCAGCAAGGCATGCAGCGTTCTCCGCCCAAGACGACGCCCGCCCCCACTCGTCCTCCCACTCCGAGATGCATGCGCCGCGCGTCGGAGCCGGAAGTCGCGGCTCTCCTCCGATAAAGCGCGCACCCACGCGTGCGTCGCCGGAGCAACCTCCGTCACCGCCTCGCGCGCGTCATCGTTCGCCGGAGTCTACCTGTGATCCTGCCATAGCATATGCTGTCTCAAAGATAAGCCATGCATGTCTAAGTACACACGCTGTACAGTGAAACTGCGAATGGCTCATTAAATCATTATGGTCCTTGATCGCTCTACCGTACTTGATAACTGGCAATCTAGAGCTAATACATGCAAACGAGCGCTGACCCGCCGCCTCCCTTCGCGGGCGGCGTCGGGATGCGTGCATTATCAGACCCAAAACCCATGCGGGTGCGCTTCCCCTCCTCCCCTCTCGCGGGGGTGCGGGGCCCGCCCCGCCCGCTTGGTGACTCTAGATAACCTGGGCCGATCGCTGGCCCTCCGTGCGCGACGTCTCATTCGAAGTCGCCCTATCAACTTCGATGGTACGCTACGTGCCTACCATGGTGACCACGGTAACGGGAATCAGGTCGATTCCGGAGAGGAGCCTGAGAAACGCTACCACATCCAAGAAGCAGCAGCGCGCAAATACCCACTCCCGACTCGGGAGTAGTGACGAAAAATAACAATACAGGACTCTTCGAGCCCTGTAATGGAATGAGTACACTTAAATCCTTAACGAGATCCATTGGAGGCAAGTCTGGTGCCAGCAGCCGCGTAATCCAGCTCCAATAGCGTATCTAAAGTGCTGCAGTTAAAAAGCTCGTAGTTGATCTCGGATCGAGCTGACGGTCCGCCGCGAGGCGAGCCACCGTCTGTCCCAGCCCCTGCCTCTCGCGCCCCCTCGATGCCTTAGCTGAGTGCTGCCGGGCTCGAAGCGTTACTTGAAAAAATAGAGTTCAAAGCAGCCCCCGTCGCCTGAATACCGCAGCTAGGAATAATGAATAGGACCCCGGTTCTATTTGTGGTTTCTTCTCTCTGAACTGGGCCATGATAAGAGGACGGCCGGGGCATCGTATGCGCCGCTAGAGTGAAATCTGGACCGGCGCAAGACGGACGAAAGCGAAAGCATTGCCAAGAAGTTTCATTAATCAAGAACGAAAGTCGGAGGTTCGAAGACGATCAGATACCGTCGTAGTTCCGACCATAAACGATGCCGACTAGCGATCCGGCGGCGTTATCCCATGACCCGCCGGCAGCGTCCGGAAACCAAAGTCTTGGTCCGGGGGAGTATGTGCAAAGCTGAAACTAAAGGAATTGACGGAAGGCACCACCAGAGTGAGCCTGCGCTTAATTGACTCAACACGGAAACCTCACCCGCCCGGACACGGAAAGGATGACAGATTGATAGCTCTTCTCGATCTGTGGTGGTGCATGGCCGTCTAGTTGGTGAGCGATTGTCTGGTTAATTCCGATAACGAACGAGACTCCGCATGCTAACTAGTTACGCGCCCCCGTGCGTCGGCGTCCAACTCTTAGAGGACAAGTGCGTTCAGCCACGCGAGATGAGCAATAACAGTCTGATGCCCTTAGATGTCCGGGCTGCACGCGCGCCACACTGAGTGGATCAGCGTGTCTACCCTTCGCCGAGAGCGCGGTAACCCGCTGAACCCCACTCGGATGGGATTGGGATGCAATGTTCCCATCAACGAGGAATCCCAGTAAGCGCGGGTCACAAGCTCGCGTTGATTAAGTCCCTGCCCTTGTACACACCGCCCGTCGCTACTACCGATGGATGGTTAGTGAGGTCCTCGATCGCCCCGCCGGGGTCGGCCACGGCCCCTGGCGGAGCGCCGAGAAGACGATCAAACTGACTATCTAGAGGAAGTAAAAGTCGTAACAAGGTTCCGTAGGTGAACCTGCGGAAGGATCATACCGGGAAAGAGAGGCGCGCTGCGGCGGCGTCGGTTGCGGGCCTCGAGTGGCCCCGCTCTCGGCCCGTGGCAGTCGTCGGCTCTAGTGGCTTCGGAACTCTTGCTGGGCGGGGTTCGGGGAGCGCCGCGGGAGACGGGCCGGCCGGTCCTCAGGTCCGGCCGGGCCGGCCACGCCGCTTCGGCGTTGTGGTTCGACCTGAGCCCCCCGTCTCCCTCACACCGCTTCCCCTCTCCCCCGCTGATGCAGATCCCCGGCGCGGGGTCTCGGCGGCCGGCGTGGCGTCCGGGCGGAGCGCGGAGCCTCGCTCCGTCCGTCTCCGGCCCGCCGCGGCGCACGACCGTCTCCGCGCCGGCTCCGGCCCGCGGCTCTGTGCTCTCTCCCCCCCCCGACCTGGTGGGGGGGGTGGGTCTCTGCCGCGACCGCTCCACCGACTTAGTCCGGGCCGACCACCCGCCGAAGGCGCCCTCCGCGCCGCCCGCAGCCTCTGCTCCAAAGCGCTCGTAACCGTCGCTCCGACCCCGAAGGCTCGCGGGCCGGACGGCGGAGCGAGCGTTGGAGGCTGCGTCTGGGCGGCGCCGAGCGCACGGCGAACCTACGGTGACGGCCCCAAACTCGGAACCGAAAACCCCCAGCGCGGGACGCGGCTAAGCCCTGGCCGCTCTCCGCGCGCCGGCTGGTACCCAACTCCCCTCTCCCCCGAGAGGGCACGGGGGTTCAATGACTCGCCTCGCGGCGGACCTTCGCCCTCTCGGCGGGGCCCTCGCGAGTCGAGCGCCAGTCGGTCGCTTTGTCAAACCCCCATTCTCTGACTGTCCTACACAACCGAAACAGACAACTCTTAGCGTGGATCACTCGGCTCGTGCGTCGATGAAGAACGCAGCTAGCTGCGAGAACTAATGATTGCAGGACACACTGATCATCGACACTTCGAACGCACCTTGCGGCCCCGGTCCTCCCGGGCTACGCCTGTCTGAGGTCGCTTTGTCATCAATCGAAGGGGGCTCTCCGGAGCTCCCCTTCCGCGGCTGGGCTTGTCGCAGGCCCGCGCGGGTGGCGGCGGAGGCGGTTCGTGGGGGAGTCGGCCTCGGTCCGTCCTCCCCCCATCTCCCGTCAGTCCGTCCGTCGCTCCCCCGAGGCCTTCGTCCCCCTAAGTGCAGACGTCCGGACGCCCGGCGCGACGCGTTCGTTCCCGCTCCGGACCGGGCCCTTCCGCCGTCCGCCGTCCCTCCTCCCTGCTTCCTTCCCCCCTTCCCTCTCCGGAGGGAGGGGCACCGCCTCCGTCGAGGCCCCCGCGAAGTGCGGGCGCGGCTGCCGGTGGACCTCGAGTCTCCGCGCTGCCCGCGTTACGCGCGTCGGGACCTCGTCGAACACGGAGACGGCC
>NC_024238.1:0-16538 GCF_904066995.2 Poecilia reticulata
GCTAGTGTAGCTTAACGTAAAGCATAACACTGAAGATGTTAAAATGAACCCTACAAAGTTCCACAAGCATAAAAGCTTGGTCCTGACTTTACTATCAGCTTTAGCAACACTTACACATGCAAGTATCCGCACCCCGGTGAATACGTCCCCGCCTTCCTCTATGAAGGCTAGGAACTGGTATCAGGCACGCAAATCAGCAGCCCACGACACCTTGCTCAGCCACACCCCCAAGGGATTTCAGCAGTGATAAACATTAAGCAATAAGTGAAAACTTGACTTAGTCTAAGGCTAAAAGAGCCGGTCAAATTCGTGCCAGCCACCGCGGTTATACGAAAGGCTCAAGTTGATAATCTTCGGCGTAAAGAGTGGTTAAAAGACATCTTAAACTAAGGCTGAACCACCCCAAAGCTGTCATACGCTACTGGGAGTGTGAAATACAACCACGAAGGTGGCCTTAAATAATCTTGACCCCACGAAAGCTGTGAAACAAACTGGGATTAGATACCCCACTATGCACCGCCGTAAACCTTGATAGAAAACCACAACCCCTATCCGCCCGGGGACTACGAGCATAAGCTTAAAACCCAAAGGACTTGGCGGTGCTTTAGACCCCCCTAGAGGAGCCTGTTCTAGAACCGATAACCCCCGTTCGACCTCACCTTTTCTTGTTCATTCCGTCTATATACCGCCGTCGTCAGCATACCCTGTGAAGGAAACATAGTAAGCAAAACTGGTAAAACCCAAAACGCCAGGTCGAGGTGTAGCACACGAAAAGGAAAGAAATGGGCTACATTTCCTAATTTAGGAAAAACGAATTGTGTTATGAAACAGCACATGAAGGAGGATTTAGCAGTAAGAAGAAAACAGAGTGTTCTACTGAACCCGGCCCTGAAGCACGCACACACCGCCCGTCACCCTCCCCAAATCAAAATACATCTTTATTTAAAAATTTACCAGAGCCAAAGGGGAGGTAAGTCGTAACATGGTAAGTGTACCGGAAGGTGCACTTGGAATAAACCGGAACGAAGCTTAATAGTAAGCCCCTCCCTTACACCGAGATTTTGTCTGTGCAAATCAGGCCTTCCGGAACCCAACAGCTAGCCTCCACTTCTAACACAACATAAATTTATAACCTCCCCCTTCAACCCCTTCCAATCAAACCATTTTTCCACCTAAGTAAAGGCGATAGAAAAGGACAAAAGAGAGCTACAGAAATTGTACCGCAAGGGAAAGCTGAAAAAAAAATGAAAGAAATCAGTAAAGTAATAAAAAGCAGAGACTAGCCCTCGTACCTTTTGCATCATGATTTAGCAAGTCCCCCCAAGCAAAAAGACTTTTAGTTTGCCCCCCCGAAACTAGACGAGCTACTTCAAGGCAGCCTAATAAATAGGGCCAACCCGTCTCTGTAGCAAAAGAGTGGGAAGACCTTCGAGTAGAGGTGACAGACCTACCGAGCCTAGCTATAGCTGGTTGCCTGGAAACTAAATAGAAGTTTAGCCTCTATTTATCTCCTGCCCAAACGTCTATCACAAACATAGGTCCAGAGATCCTTAGAGAGTTATTAAAAAGGGGTACAGCCCTTTTTAACAAAGACACAACTTTACAGAGCGGATAATAATCATAAATAAATTAGGTAGGCGCCTAGGTGGGCCTAAAAGCAGCCACCCTTAAAGAAAGCGTTAAAGCTCCGACGCATCCTAACACCCGTAATACCGACAATAAAACTACACTCCCTCAACACTACCAGGCCATTCTATTAATTAATAGAAGAGATTATGCTAAAATGAGTAATCAGAGAATGCACTTCTCTCCCCGCACACGTGTAAACCGGATCGGACAACCCACCGGAAATTAACGGCCCCAAACCAAGAGGGTATTAAGAACTAAAAAAACAACAAGAAAGCCCCTTAAACTTCAACCCGTTTTCCCCACACTGGCGTGCCCCACGGGAAAGACTAAAAGGGGAAGAAGGAACTCGGCAAAAAATATCCTAAGCCTCGCCTGTTTACCAAAAACATCGCCTCTTGAACCTCTATAAGAGGTCCCGCCTGCCCTGTGACTTAAGTTTAACGGCCGCGGTATCTTGACCGTGCAAAGGTAGCGTAATCACTTGTCTTTTAAATGAAGACCCGTATGAATGGCAAAACGAGGGCTTAACTGTCTCCTCCCCCCGGTCAATGAAATTGATCTCCCCGTGCAGAAGCGGGGATAGTTACATAAGACGAGAAGACCCTATGGAGCTTTAGACACATCGACAGATCATGTAAATACCCTTAATAAAAAGACAAAACCAAATGAACCCTGTCGTAATGTCTTTGGTTGGGGCGACCCCGGGAAAATAAAAAACCCCCGAACGGAATGAAGAAATTTAAACTTCATAAACAAGAGCCACAGCTCACAAAATCAGAACCTCTGACCCAAAGATCCGATATAATCGATCAACGGACCGAGTTACCCTAGGGATAACAGCGCAATCCTCTTTAAGAGCCCCTATCGACAAGAGGGTTTACGACCTCGATGTTGGATCAGGACATCCTAATGGTGCAGCCGCTATTAAGGGTTCGTTTGTTCAACGATTAAAGTCCTACGTGATCTGAGTTCAGACCGGAGTAATCCAGGTCAGTTTCTATCTATGACATGTTTTCTTTCAGTACGAAAGGATCAAAGAAAAAAGGCCCATGCTTAAAGTAAGCCTTACCCCAACCTAATGAAAACAAATCAATTAGGTAAAAGGCATATTTCCAAACCGGAGATAACGACGTCCAGGTGGCAGATTCCGGATTAATGCAGAAGACCTAAGCCCTTCTTACAGGGGTTCAACTCCCCTCCTAGACTATGCTTTCATTTTTTTTAAATTCTATTTTAAATCCGCTTATACTTATTGTTTTCATTTTGTTAGCCGTTGCCCTACTAACACTTCTAGAACGAAAAATGTTAGGATATATACAACTCCGTAAAGGTCCAAATGTAGTAAGCCCCTACGGCCTACTTCAACCATTTGCTGACGGACTTAAACTATTTATTAAAGAACCAGTCCGCCCCTCCACTGCCTCACCATTTCTGTTTTTATTTACCCCCGCCCTGGCATTTTCCCTAGCCCTAACATTATGAGTACCTATACCACTCCCGTCTCCTTTAGCTGATCTAAACCTAGGAATTCTATTTATTCTCGCTTTATCAAGCTTAACAGTTTACTCCATCTTAGGTTCTGGCTGAGCATCAAATTCAAAATATGCCCTAATTGGGGCCCTACGAGCCGTAGCCCAAACCATCTCCTATGAAGTTAGCCTAGGCCTAATTTTACTAAGCACTATTCTTCTAGCAGGAGGATTTACCCTTCAAACATTCAGCACCGCACAAGAAAAAACATGACTTATTTTTCCCGCACTACCCCTAGCCGCCATATGATATATTTCCACTCTCGCCGAAACAAATCGAGCCCCATTTGATTTAACAGAGGGGGAGTCAGAATTAGTTTCAGGTTTTAATGTAGAGTATGCAGGGGGGCCATTTGCCCTTTTTTTCTTAGCTGAATACGCAAACATTATCTTAATAAATACTCTATCCGCTACCCTATTTTTAGGAACAACATTAAATTATTTAACCCCAGAAATTTCCTCATTTAACCTAATGATTAAAGCCTCCCTACTCACGGCAATATTTTTATGAGTCCGAGCCTCATACCCCCGATTTCGATATGACCAACTTATACACTTAACCTGAAAAAACTTTTTACCCCTTACCCTAGCTCTCGTTATCTGACACCTATCCCTCCCCTTAGCTATATCCAGCTTCCCACCACAACTATAAAACACAGGACTCGTGCCTGAAATAAAGGATTACTTTGATAGAGTAAATAATGTGGGTTAAAACCCCTCCGACTCCTTAGAAAGAAGGGACTTGAACCCTACCTGAAGAGATCAAAACTCTTAGTGCTTCCACTACACCACTTCCTAGTAAAGTCAGCTAAACAAGCTTTCAGGCCCATACCCTGAACATGACGGTTAAAATCCTTCCTTTACTAATGGCCCCACCAATTTACTCCGCCCTAATTATTAGTCTTGGACTCGGAACTACCATAACCTTCGCCAGCACCCACTGGTATCTTGCCTGAATAGGAATTGAAATTAACACATTAGCCATTATCCCCCTAATATCACAAAACCACACCCCACGAGCAACTGAGGCCACCACTAAATATTTTTTTGCCCAAGCAACTGCCTCAGCAACACTACTATTTGCTAGCATCTCTAATGCATTCCTCACCGGAGAGTGGGACATTCTACAAACCCCTAATACCCTTACTTCTTCACTAATTACCCTAGCCCTTGCCATAAAAATTGGACTTGCCCCCCTTCACAGCTGAATACCAGAAGTAATACAAGGCTTAAGCCTACTTAATGGATTAATTTTATCCACTTGACAAAAACTTGCCCCCCTTTACCTCATCTACCAAATTCAACCAACCAACTCCAACATTTTTATTACCCTAGGACTTCTATCCATTATTGTAGGGGGGTGAGGGGGATTTAACCAAGTACAACTCCGAAAAATCCTAGCATACTCATCAATTGCCCACTTAGGGTGAATAATTTTAATTCTTTCATTCTCACCTCCACTAGCCCTACTCACAATCCTAATTTATCTCCTAATAACCTTCTCACTATTTTCTTCTTTTATATTAACCCGAACCACACACATCAACTCTCTAGCCACTACATGGGCCAAAATCCCAATTCTAACCATCTCAACCCCCCTAGTCCTATTATCCCTAGGAGGATTGCCCCCTCTTACAGGATTTATACCAAAATGACTTATTCTCCAAGAATTAACAAAGCAAGACCTAGCCCCAATTGCCGCTCTAGCCGCACTTTCATCCCTATTCAGCCTATATTTTTATCTACGACTTTCATATGCAATAACACTCACTATACCACCCAATAACCCAGCAGGGACACTTCCATGACGACTTAATACACGACACAACACCACCATGATATCCCTAACAACCACCTCAACAATCTGCCTACTACCCGTAACCCCAGCCATTATGGCCTTGTTACCCTTTTAGGGGCTTAGGATAATTTAGACCAAGAGCCTTCAAAGCCCTAAGTGGGAGTGAAAATCCCCCAGCCCCTGAGATAAGACCTACAGGAAACTAACCCGCATCTTCTATTTGCAAAACAGATACTTTAATTAAGCTAAAGCCTTTCTAGATAGGAAGGCCTCGATCCTACAAATTCTTAGTTAACAGCTAAGCGCCCAAACCAGAGAGCATCTATCTAACTTCCCCTCGCCTGCCGGAGCAAAAAGGCGAGGGAAAGCCCCGGCAAGTATTTAGCCTGCTTCTTCAGATTTGCAATCTAATGTAATATATACTTCAGGGCTTTGATAAGAGGAGGACTTAAACCCCCGTTTATGGGTCTACAATCCACCGCTTAATACTCAGCCATCTTACCTATGGCAATCACACGCTGATTTTTTTCAACCAATCATAAAGACATTGGCACCCTTTATTTAGTATTTGGTGCTTGAGCCGGAATAGTAGGAACAGCCTTAAGCCTTCTGATCCGAGCCGAACTCAGCCAACCTGGGGCCCTCCTGGGGGATGATCAAATTTATAATGTAATCGTTACAGCTCATGCCTTTGTAATAATCTTTTTTATAGTCATACCAATCATAATCGGAGGCTTCGGTAATTGATTAGTCCCATTAATAATTGGCGCTCCTGACATAGCTTTTCCCCGAATAAATAATATAAGCTTCTGACTTTTACCACCCTCATTTCTCCTCCTCCTATCATCCTCCGGGGTGGAAGCAGGAGCCGGTACAGGATGAACTGTTTATCCCCCTCTTGCAAGCAATTTAGCCCACGCTGGACCATCCGTGGATTTAACTATTTTTTCACTTCACCTGGCGGGTATTTCTTCCATTTTAGGAGCAATTAACTTCATCACCACTATTATTAACATAAAACCCCCTGCAGCATCTCAATATCAAACACCTTTATTTGTATGATCTGTAATAATCACAGCCGTTCTCCTGCTTCTCTCCCTCCCAGTTCTCGCTGCAGGTATTACAATACTTCTTACAGACCGGAATCTAAACACCACCTTCTTCGACCCTGCGGGGGGTGGTGACCCAATTCTTTACCAACATTTATTTTGATTCTTTGGCCACCCAGAAGTTTACATTTTAATTCTACCAGGCTTTGGGATAATTTCACACATTGTAGCCTACTATTCTGGAAAAAAAGAACCTTTTGGATATATAGGAATAGTATGAGCTATAATGGCCATCGGACTTCTAGGCTTTATTGTATGAGCCCATCACATATTTACAGTTGGAATAGATGTCGACACCCGAGCCTACTTTACATCAGCCACAATAATTATTGCTATTCCCACCGGAGTTAAAGTTTTTAGCTGATTAGCAACTCTTCATGGAGGAGCCCTTAAATGGGAGACCCCACTCCTATGAGCCCTAGGCTTTATCTTTTTATTCACTGTGGGGGGACTTACAGGAATTGTTCTAGCAAATTCATCTCTAGACATTGTCCTTCATGATACCTACTACGTAGTAGCCCACTTCCACTATGTTCTCTCAATAGGAGCCGTCTTTGCCATTGTTGCAGGATTTGTTCACTGATTCCCGCTATTCTCAGGTTACACACTTCACAGCACCTGAACAAAAATTCACTTCGGAATTATATTTGCTGGAGTTAATCTCACCTTTTTTCCCCAACACTTCCTTGGACTCGCAGGCATGCCTCGACGATATTCTGATTACCCAGACGCCTACACACTTTGAAATACAATCTCTTCAATTGGATCCCTAATCTCCCTCGTAGCAGTAATTCTGTTTCTATTTATTATTTGAGAAGCTTTCGCAGCAAAACGTGAAGTACTTTCAGTGCACCTAACCTCAACCAACGTTGAATGACTTCACGGATGCCCACCCCCTTACCACACATTTGAAGAACCTGCATTTGTTCAAGTACAACATCACAATAAATAATAAATCGAGAAAGGAAGGAATTGAACCCCCATGAACTGGTTTCAAGCCAGTCACATAACCACTCTGTCACTTTCTTATAAGACACTAGTAAAACTACATTACATTGCCTTGTCAAGGCAAAATAGCGGGTTAAAACCCCGCGTGTCTTAAACAAATAATGGCACATCCCTCCCAACTAGGCTTCCAAGATGCAGCTTCACCAGTAATAGAAGAGCTCCTTCACTTCCACGACCACACCCTTATAATTGTTTTCCTCATCAGCACCCTAGTCCTTTACATTATTGTGACCATAGTGGTTACAAAATTAACAGATAAGCTAATTCTAGACTCCCAAGAAATTGAAATCATTTGAACCCTTCTCCCAGCAATAATCCTTATTCTTATTGCCCTTCCATCCCTGCGCATTCTTTATTTAATAGATGAAATCAACGATCCACACCTAACAATTAAAGCAATAGGACATCAATGATACTGAAGTTACGAATATACAGATTATGAAGATCTTGGCTTTGATTCCTACATAATTCCCACACAAGATCTTACCCCCGGACAATTTCGACTTTTAGAGGCAGATCACCGCATAGTTATTCCTGTAGAATCCCCCATCCGTGTATTAATCTCTGCCGATGACGTTCTTCACTCTTGAGCAGTACCATGCCTTGGAATTAAAATAGATGCAGTTCCCGGACGACTAAACCAGACAGCCTTCATTACATCACGGCCTGGAGTATTCTACGGCCAATGCTCAGAAATCTGCGGGGCTAACCATAGCTTTATGCCTATTGTAGTTGAAGCAGTACCTCTTGAACACTTCGAAAACTGGTCATCAATAATACTTGAAGATACTTCGCTAAGAAGCTAAACAGGGTACAGCGTTAGCCTTTTAAGCTAAAAATGGTGCCTCCCAACCACCCCTAGCGATATATGCCTCAATTAATTCCTACACCGTGATTAGCATTGCTAATCTTTTCCTGAACCATTTTTACCGCCATTGTTCTTCCAAAAGTACTAAAACACTCTTTCCCAGACAACCCCACCATTCCATCTAAACAAAATTTACGTGAAAACAAATGAGACTGATCATGACACTAAGCCTGTTTGACCAATTTTTAAGCCCTGTTGTATGTTGAATTCCTCTAGTGGCCATCGCCATTATATTACCCTGAATTCTATTCCCTAGCCCAACAACTCGCTGAGTAAACAACCGAAACTTAACCTCACAAAACTGATTTTTAGGACAATCCACCTCACAAATTTTCTCACCTATCAACCCAAGCGGACATAAGTGAGCAATTTTATTATCATCCCTATTGATTTTTCTCACTACAATAAATACAGCAGGCCTACTACCATACACTTTCACACCCACTTCCCAATTATCCATTAATATGGGTTTTGCAGGTGCTCTATGAATGGGAATTGTAATTTTGGGAATACGAACCCAACCAACTCATTCCCTCGGCCACCTTCTACCTGAAGGGGCACCCGCGCTACTAACCCCAGTTCTAGTTATTATTGAAACAATTAGCCTTTTTATTCGTCCTATTGCCCTTGGGGTTCGACTTACAGCTAATTTAACCGCTGGTCACCTCCTTATTCAATTAACCTCTACAGCAACCCTTGCCTTATTAACAATTATGCCTATTACAGCAATCTTTACCGGCGTACTTCTATTTCTTCTTGCCCTTTTAGAAGCAGCAGTTGCCCTAATCCAGGCATACGTTTTTATTCTCTTATTAAGCCTATATCTTCAAGAAAACGTTTAATGGCCCATCAAGCACATGCATATCATATAGTAGACCCAAGCCCCTGACCCCTAACAGGAGCAGTAGCCGCCCTTCTTATGACATCTGGCCTAGCGATCTGAATACACTTTCACACCACAACCTTAATATCGCTTGGCCTAGTTCTTCTTCTACTCACAATATACCAATGATGACGAGATATTATTCGAGAAGGAACATTTCAAGGTCATCACACCCCCCCAGTTCAAAAAGGCTTACGATATGGAATAATTCTTTTTATTACTTCCGAAGTTTTCTTCTTCCTAGGATTTTTCTGAGCATTTTACCACTCAAGTCTAGCCCCAACCCCTGAACTAGGAGGCTGCTGACCCCCAACTGGAATTACCACACTTAATCCATTTGAAGTACCCCTTTTAAATACAGCTGTACTTTTAGCCTCTGGCGTTACAGTCACTTGAGCCCACCATAGCATTATAGAAGGTCAACGAAAACAAGCCATTCAATCACTCACCCTTACTATCCTTCTAGGGTTTTACTTTACAGCCCTACAAGCAATAGAATATTATGAAGCCCCATTTACAATTGCAGACGGAGTTTACGGCTCAACTTTCTTTGTTGCAACGGGATTCCACGGCTTACATGTCATTATTGGATCAACCTTTTTAGCAATTTGCCTACTACGACAAGCACAATATCATTTCACATCAGACCACCACTTTGGCTTCGAAGCCGCTGCCTGATACTGACACTTTGTTGATGTCGTATGACTCTTCCTTTACATCTCTATTTACTGATGAGGCTCCTAATCTTCCTAGTATAAATGATAATATAAGTGACTTCCAATCACATGACCTTGGTTAAAATCCAAGGGAAGATAATGAATCTAGTAGTAATAACATTTATTATTGCCTCAACCCTATCCCTTATCTTAGCAATTGTTGCCTTCTGGCTCCCCCTGATAACCCCTGACCACGAAAAACTTTCACCCTACGAATGCGGATTTGACCCACTAGGATCAGCACGACTGCCCTTTTCAATTCGCTTTTTTTTAGTAGCAATTTTATTTTTACTTTTTGACCTAGAAATTGCTCTCCTACTTCCTCTCCCGTGAGGAGATCAACTTATTAATCCCCACCTTACCTTCTTTTGAGCTACTATCTTACTTATTTTACTGACCCTTGGTCTTATTTATGAATGAATTCAAGGAGGACTAGAATGAGCAGAATAGGCTATTAGTTTAAAAAAAACATTTGATTTCGGCTCAAAAACTTGTGGTTAAAGTCCACAACTGCCTAATGACCCCTGCTCACTTTGCATTTTCATCAGCTTTCATACTAGGCCTAGCCGGCCTTGCCTTCCACCGAACCCATTTTATTTCAGCCCTATTATGTTTAGAGGGATTAATACTCTCTTTATTTATTGCATTATCCCTATGAACTCTTCAATTTGACTCAATAAATTCTGCATCCATACCTATGATTCTCCTGGCCTTTTCCGCCTGCGAAGCCGGCACAGGCTTAGCCCTCTTAGTAGCCACCACTCGCACTCACAGCACTAATCGACTTAAAAACCTAAATCTCCTACAATGCTAAAAATTCTACTTCCCTCAATTCTTCTACTTCCCTCTACATGATTAATTTCCCCAAAATACCTTTGAACCACGACTCTATCATATAGTTTACTAATTGCAAGCGCTAGCTTAATATGATTAGCAGCACCCGCCGAGACCGGATGATCTTTCCTCAACTGCCTCATGGCTTCCGACCCAATCTCCACCCCCCTTCTCGTATTAACCTGCTGACTACTTCCACTAATAATTCTGGCTAGTCAAAATCACCTAATACTAGAACCAACCAACCGTCAACGAACCTTCATCTCCCTTTTAATTTCTTTACAAATCTTTCTGATCCTCGCATTCAGCGCCACCGAACTAATTATATTTTATATTATATTTGAGGCCACACTTATCCCAACCCTGATTATTATTACTCGCTGGGGGAACCAAATAGAACGCTTAAACGCAGGAACATATTTTCTATTTTATACATTAGCAGGATCACTCCCCCTACTAATCGCCCTCCTTCTACTACAAAATTCAACAGGTACCCTTTCCTTCTTCACCATTCCCTATTTACCTTTAACCTGCTCTGACCCTTGAGCCCATAAAATCTGATGAACAGCCTGTCTTCTAGCATTCCTAGTCAAAATACCTCTTTATGGAGCCCATTTATGACTACCCAAAGCCCACGTCGAAGCCCCAATCGCCGGTTCCATAGTACTTGCCGCCGTACTATTAAAACTGGGCGGGTACGGAATAATGCGCATTCTAATTATTCTCGATCCCATTTCCAAAGAACTAAGCTATCCCTTTATTATCCTAGCACTCTGAGGGGTAATTATAACTGGGTCTATTTGCCTTCGACAAACAGACCTGAAAGCCCTCATTGCCTACTCCTCTGTAAGCCACATAGGATTAGTAGCAGCAGCTATCTTAATTCAAACTCCTTGAGCATTTACAGGGGCCCTGATCCTAATAATTGCCCACGGCTTAACATCATCAGCCCTTTTCTGTCTAGCCAACACCAATTATGAACGAACCCATAGCCGAACAATACTACTAGCTCGAGGATTACAAACACTTCTCCCATTAACAGCTGTTTGATGATTTATTGCCACCTTAGCCAACCTTGCTCTACCTCCCCTGCCCAACCTTATGGGGGAATTAATAATCATCACATCCCTATTTAAATGATCCATATGAACCTTAATTTTAACAGGCCTAGGCACACTAATTACCGCAGGTTATTCCCTCTATATATTCCTCACAACCCAACATGGACCAATCCCCAATCACCTAATTTCTATTAACCCACCTCACTCTCGTGAACACCTCCTCCTTACACTTCACCTACTTCCCCTTTTATTACTAATCCTTAAGCCAGAATTACTATGAGGATGAAGCGCTTGTAGACATAGTTTGAACTAAAATATTAGATTGTGATTCTAAAGAGAGAGGTTAGTATCCTCTTGTCTACCGGGAGAGGCTCGAAAGCACCGACGACTGCTAATCCGCTCGCCACTCTGGTTAGACCCCGGAGCTCGCTCAACCCTACACAGCTTCTAAAGGATAAAAGCTCATCCATTGGTCTTAGGAACCAAAAACTCTTGGTGCAACTCCAAGTAGCAGCTATGCATTCAACTGCCCTATTTTTACCTTCTTGCATAATAATTATTTTTCTTATCCTATTATATCCCGTCCTAACTACCTTCAACCCCAATCCCCTTAGCCATGACTGAGCCCTTACAAAAACCAAAACAGCCATCAAATTGGCCTTCTTTATTAGCCTACTACCCCTCTTCCTTCTTTTCGACCAAGGAGCTGAAACTATCACTACAACCTGATCTTGAATAAACACTTTAACTTTTGATATTAATATTAACTTTAAATTTGATAGCTACTCTTGTATCTTTACCCCTGTTGCCCTATACGTAACTTGATCCATCTTAGAATTTGCATCATGGTACATACACTCAGACCCCCAGATAAACCGATTCTTTAAATATCTTCTAATCTTTCTAATCGCAATAATTATTCTTGTTACAGCAAACAACATATTCCAACTATTTATTGGATGAGAGGGGGTTGGAATTATATCATTCCTATTAATCGGTTGATGATACGGACGAACTGACGCAAACACAGCAGCCCTCCAAGCCGTCCTTTATAATCGCATCGGAGACATCGGTCTCATCCTAATAATGGCTTGAACAGCAACACATTTAAATTCATGAGATTTACAACAAATATTTATTCTCTCCAACAACCATAATCTTACTCTACCCCTATTAGGCTTAATCCTTGCTGCCACAGGAAAATCCGCCCAATTTAGCCTCCACCCATGGCTGCCCTCCGCAATAGAAGGTCCAACCCCAGTATCCGCCCTACTACATTCAAGCACCATAGTTGTAGCCGGAATTTTTCTACTCATCCGCTTGAATCCTATATTAGAAAATAACAAAATTGCTTTAACCACATGTCTCTGCTTAGGAGCCCTAACCACCCTATTTACCGCAATCTGTGCTTTAACCCAAAATGATATTAAAAAAATTGTAGCCTTCTCCACTTCAAGTCAACTAGGCCTAATGATGGTTACCATCGGTTTAAACCAACCTCAACTAGCTTTCCTTCATATCTGCACCCACGCATTCTTCAAAGCAATACTTTTCCTCTGCTCAGGCTCTATTATCCACAGCCTAAACGATGAACAAGACATCCGAAAAATAGGGGGCATACATCACCTTGCCCCACTCACCTCATCCTGCCTTACCATCGGAAGTTTAGCCTTAACAGGAACCCCTTTCCTAGCCGGATTCTTTTCCAAAGATGCCATTATTGAAGCACTAAACACATCTTACTTAAACGCCTGGGCCCTTACCTTAACACTCATTGCCACATCTTTTACAGCAGCCTACAGCCTCCGAATCATCTTTTTTGTATCAATAAACCACCCTCGCTTTAATCCCCTTCCTCCAATCAACGAAAACAACCCAGCCGTAATTAATCCCATTAAACGACTAGCCTGAGGCAGCATCATTGCAGGCTTTTTAATCACCATAAATTTTTTACCCATTAATACCCCACCAATAACTATACCCACCTCCCTAAAACTCTCAGCCCTAATCGTAACTATTATAGGACTCTTCACAGCAATAGAACTTGCCTCTCTGTCATCAAAACAATTTAAACAAGTTCCCAACCTCAACCTACACCATTTCTCTAACATGCTAGGCTTTTTTCCCCACATTATGCACCGATTCACCCCACAAACAAACCTGACCCTTGGCCAAATAATTGCAACCCAAACAATCGACCAAACCTGACTAGAAAAATCTGGACCCAAAGCCATCTACTCACTCAACATTCGCCCTATTACAACCACAAGTAATATTCAACAAGGTATAATTAAAACCTATTTATCCTTATTTTTTCTTACAACCCTGATTACTATTGCCCTTCTAATATTTTAAACAGCCCGAAGAGCCCCCCGAGCTAACCCACGAGTTAATTCCAAAACAACAAACAAAGTTAATAACAGCACCCACCCCCCCACAACCAATAATCACCCTCCTGACGAATATATAACTGAAACCCCAACCATATCCCCCCGTAACACTGATACACCCACCAACCCATCAAATCCCCCTCAATCCTCTTCATATCAACCTTCACCTAAAAATACCCATGCCACCCCTACACCTAAAACATAACCCACTATTAACCGCAATGCAGGCCAACTTCCCCAACCCTCAGGATAAGGTTCAGCTGCCATTGCAGCCGAATAAGCAAATACCACTAACATTCCTCCTAAATAAATTAAAAAAAGAATTAAAGACAAGAAACAACCTCCACTGCTAACCAACACCCCACACCCCACACCTGACACAACAACCAACCCCAACGCTGCAAAATAAGGCGATGGGTTAGACGCAACCGCCACCAAACCTAGAACTAAACCAAACAATAAAACATATATTATATAAGACATTATTCTCACTAAGAGTCTAACTTAGACCTGTGACTTGAAAAACCACCGTTGTTATTCAACTACAAGAACCTTAATGGCCAACCTACGAAAATCTCACCCCCTGTTAAAAATCGCAAACGACGCACTAGTAGATCTACCAACACCCCTAAATATTTCAGCCTGATGAAATTTTGGATCTCTCCTAGGATTATGCCTAGTTGCCCAAATCTTAACCGGTTTATTTTTAGCAATACACTATACCTCTGATATTTCTTTAGCATTCTCATCCGTAGCCCACATTTGTCGAGATGTAAATTATGGATGACTTATTCGCAACATACACGCTAATGGAGCCTCCCTGTTTTTCATTTGCCTCTACCTGCATATTGGACGAGGATTATACTATGGATCCTACCTGTTCAAAGAGACATGAAACATTGGTGTAATCCTATTTCTTCTAGTTATAATAACTGCTTTCGTAGGATATGTACTCCCATGAGGACAAATATCCTTCTGAGGTGCAACTGTAATTACCAATCTCCTATCTGCTGTACCCTATATGGGCGATGCCCTCGTCCAATGAATCTGAGGGGGATTTTCAGTAGACAACGCAACCTTAACCCGCTTCTTCGCCTTCCACTTTCTACTACCTTTTATTGTTGCAGCCGCAACATTAGTTCACCTAATTTTTCTCCACGAAACCGGATCCAATAACCCAATCGGATTAAACTCCGACGCCGACAAAATTTCATTCCACCCTTATTTCTCATATAAAGACCTTCTAGGATTCATTTTAATACTTACTGCACTAATTACCCTAGCCCTGTTTTCTCCTAACCTATTAGGAGATCCTGAAAACTTCACTCCTGCAAATCCACTCGTTACACCCCCACACATTAAGCCAGAATGATATTTCTTATTTGCCTACGCTATCCTTCGTTCTATTCCAAACAAATTAGGGGGGGTCCTTGCCTTACTAGCCTCCATCTTAATCCTAATAGTTGTTCCCCTATTACACACCTCCAAACAACGAAGCCTTACTTTCCGCCCTATTACCCAAATACTATTTTGACTTCTAGTCGCAGACGTAATCATTCTAACATGAATTGGAGGCATACCTGTCGAACACCCATTTATTATTATTGGACAAATCGCATCCATACTGTACTTCTCTTTATTCCTCTTCTTGATTCCCACCGCAGCATTAATTGAAAATAAAATACTTAAATGATAAGCACTAGTAGCTCAGTCCCCAGAGCGTCGGTCTTGTAAACCGAAAGTCGGAGGTTAGACTCCTCCCTACTGCTCAAAGAAAAAGGATTTTAACCTCCACCCCTAACTCCCAAAGCTAGGATTCTAATCTAAACTATTCTTTGACCGAAATCTGCCCCGAATATATGTACTATTTATAGTACATGTATGTATTATCCCCATTAATTTATTTTAACCATTTAGAAATAATGTAACCCTACATATTGATAAAACTCAAAAAAAACTCAAAAGTTATATTCATAAGAACATTAACTTATCCAAATAATATGAAGGTAGACAAAACCCATACAATTAAGAATTCCATAAAATTTGAAATTAAGAAGACGAAATTGAACTGCTCTCAACACAACAGTCCATCTACTAATATATACCAGGACTCAATACCTCTGCAGGTCAGAAACAGGATGTAGTAAGAGACCACCATCAGTTGATTTCTTAATGTACACGTTTATTGATGGTCAAGGACAATAATCTTGGGGGTAGCACACAGTGAACTATTCCTGGCATTTGGTTCCTATTTCAGGGCCATTGATTGAACACATTCCCCTATCTTTCCTTGACGCTTGCATAAGTTAATGGTGGAGTACATACTCCTCGTTACCCACCATGCCGAGCGTTCACTCCATCGGGCTACTGGTTCCTTTTTTCTATTTCTTTTCATCTGGCATTTCACAGTGCATACAGAAATGTTATATTAAGGTGGAACATCTCCTTGATTTATATGAAAATGTATGAATGTAATAAAACTTTGATTTATGAATTGCATAACTGATATCAAGTACATAAAGATTTATTTTTATTCCTAACTTAATTATAAAGTATCCCCCTCGGCTTTTGCGGGCCAAAACCCCCCTACCCCCCTAAAACTCGAAAGACTCCATTATGTCTGAAAACCCCCCGGAAACAGAGCGAATCTTCCTAATTTTTCCCTAACAAATTTTGTTTACATACTTTAAATTCTAATTATTTATAATATTTA